>NW_015154524.1:3520-5054 GCF_000732505.1 Cyprinodon variegatus | reverse complement strand
GGAGTTTGCATGTTCTCCCTGAACAGGCATGAGTTCTCTCTGGGTACTCTGGCTTCTTCTCACAGTCCAGTTTATTATTGGACTGTGAGAGGAAGGTTCATTTAGTTAATTAGCTTCTCTAAATGCTCCTTAGGTATGAGTGTGTGTGTGAATGGTTATGCGTCCTGTTTGTCTCTGTGTTGCCCTGGGATGGACTGGCGACATGTCCAGGGTGTACTCTCGCCCATTGACAGCTGGAGATAGGCACCAGCACCCCTCGCGACACCAGCAGGGATTAGCATGGACGGAAAATGGATGGATGATCCATAGAGGAGCTTTCCTACATGTATGTCACCCTCTGCTAATCTGCAGCCTTCCATCTAAAGGAGGAAGCTGGTTTCACGCTGGAGGAAACTGGTGTAACAAAGGTTTCAGAGAAATGTCCCTCACCGTGCACTCACCGCAAAACATACTTTTTTCACTCATGTTTTATTTTTTATTGACAAAACCCAGTTTTTTTCCATTTCTTTCCTGTGAACAAAGTACATGGAGCTTCTTATCCATGTACTTAAACTACAGCAGAACACATTATTCTGAAATTATTAAAATTATTAAAAATAAGCAATCTGAACTTTTATTCCTGCATACAGATTGGTGCTGCATGTCCAGAACTGCCTGGTATGAAGCAATTAAATCTACAAAGGTATGAACTTAAATGACCAGCATCCATTTCTAAAGCTTAAGACACACCTTTATTTGTTTTTTTTTTTGGTAGGAATTAGTTCTTTGTCCATTTGGTCACCTCTTTATGCATAATATTAATGCAAAAAACAAAGCAAAATCTGGAAACCGGCTGTTGGCACATGCAGCCTGCTTGAATCTATTCCCAACAAAACTATTAAAATGCTTATCATTATTTTAAACAAAATATAAATGACTCCTGAGCTTAAGCTTTGGCCATAAGGCCAAATACTACATTTTTTTTCCATTCAAAAAAAAAAAAAAAAACTACAGATAGTAACCTTGGAACGATATGAGTGCAATTAGAGATCTGATTATCTGTGAAAAATAAGAATAATAGAATTCAATAAATGCTCTATGAATAATAAGGTTGAAAAAAAGGGGAAAGATAAAACAGACAAAAATGTTATGTAGAATAAATACGTTACAATAAATGAAAACATTAAAATATCAGGTGGAAAATTATGATTGTAAATAACTATGGTGATTATGGCAAAGCTAATTAAAAGAGATATAATTGTATAACTGAATTATTTATTTTTTCTATTTCTTATTCCATTGATTTGATTGGCGATTATTTACTCATTTCTGTATTTATTTTTCAAATTATGTAGCAGTTGGTCCTCCATTCAAAAATACTAATGTACCAAGAGAATAAACTAATACTTAAGTATAGTCAGGGGCGGATTTAGGAAATTTGGGGCCCTAGGCAAAGACAGGCAGGGGGCCCTCTGAATGGAGAAGACAACCCATAAAACAGACCCATTCTACAGATAGAGAAATGTTAATAGAATAGACATCCATTATCTGTTCT
>NW_015154524.1:0-1078 GCF_000732505.1 Cyprinodon variegatus | reverse complement strand
AGTCCTTCTTTTCACTGTAGACAAGCCATGATCTGCTTATCTGTTCTCCATTTTTCATTTGGATGAAATAATAGCTGCATGAATCATGACAGCAGTTAATATTATCAGCATTCTGATGGCGTTTTAGCAAAACGATTTTTATCAAAAACATAATTAATGTGCACAAATAAGGAAAAGTTGTATTAACTATACCTGTAAACAGAGTTTTATGGGCCCCCCCAGGAACATGGGGCCCTAGCAAACTGCCTAGTGTTGCCTAAAGGCAAAACTCCCCTGCATATGGATGTGAAGCTGGTGACCCGTGTGAAAGACACACTGTAAGCCATCTATATTGGAGTTTCCATTTCTGACACGGTTTATGTTTGAAAAAAGAATTTTGTTTCTCTTCTCCATTAAAGGGACGTTGTAGTCTTTATTTGCTTTGTTCTTTTTTTGTTGTTTATTTTAAAGTATCTCTGCTTTAAATGTCAGAGCTGAAGTTTATAGTTCACCATTCCTTTTTAACGCGGAACATATTTTCACTTCCATTGTCACACAAACTCTTGTCATCTCTAGAAACTCTCAGATGACTCTGCAATCATCGGGTGCATCAAAGATGTGTCCTTGCTGACCGGACTACCCATCTTGTTCGGTAGGGGGCGCTGTGTACGTCTGCTTTGCCGGGTCTGACTATCGGGACATACTGGACGACCACAATGACCAAAACAGTGGCAGAGCTACTGAGGGAGGCCGCTGCTGCTTTATAGCAAGTGCCTGCTTCTAACGGAATTGCAATGTAATGCATTGCAGAGGTGCACAGCGCCCCCTATCAAACAAGATGGGTAGCCCGGTCAACAAGGACCTGAGGAAGAGCAGCTGCTCACTCTGCCTCGCCTGCCGCTCAGAATGATTTTTCGTTTTCGAGTTATGGACAGTACTTTGCTGGCAGACCCCGAAAACGAAAAAGCAATGTCCGCTGTGTTTTCTCTTTGATTATGGCATAAAATGAGCCGTCTTAAAGCTACAGTGTGTAATAATTACAGGGATATACAGTCAGAAATGTAATATATTATACATAACTATGTTATTTATCATCATC
>NW_015154523.1:4597-5054 GCF_000732505.1 Cyprinodon variegatus | reverse complement strand
ACGGGGGTCGTTTTGCTTCCTTCCCCCTTTCAGAGACCTAGCAGGCTAACAAAATAAGCCAAACGACCTGAAATGGTCGCACAATTCCCACCGATCCCTCCTTGGAAAGGTCTGAGCCTCTAGTTTCAATGATGGCAGCCATTAGGGGGCGGGGCTAAAAATTTATTCCTTGCGTTTGCATTACTCCTGCAGAGTCACAACCGTTAGGTGGAATTTTAAATCTCATTTTGTTTGTTTACACAGCTACAAAACAAAAAGTATTTGTAAAAAAAAAATAATTTTGAAACATGTTTTAGAAATTTTAAAGCCAAATTTGAAAGGATGAAACACCATGTGACTGTGTTTTGGCCATTTCTATACATAGATAAAAATGAGCAGGTATCAGTTGGGCCATTTACGGGGCTTAAAGCTACAGTGTGTAATAATTACAGTGATATACAGTCAGAAATGTAATATA
>NW_015154523.1:0-2424 GCF_000732505.1 Cyprinodon variegatus | reverse complement strand
GACGAGCAGTGAACGCTCTCACCGCGCCGCTTAACCGCCCTTCACTGCACGGTTTAAGTTTTGTTGCATTGATGAAATTATAGAAACAGGATAAAGGAATCTTTCTATGGTGGACGTGTTTCTGTTGGGAGGAGCTGATTGAGTCATGAGGAACCAAGCAGGAACTGACACCCATCAGAGCAGAGCTCTCTAACCCTGAAATTCCACATCCTCCGTCTCCAGCGTTCCTTCGTGTGATTTATATTTGGAGGATTTGGAGGAAAAAATGGAAGAAAGTTTCCATCCCTGCATCAGAGCACTAGCTGTTTGATCTGTGAATGGTTTTCTATGCTTGCAACCAAACTAGTAGCAGTTAATCTGCTCCTTAAATCTATTTTGCTATCCTCTAATTCATCCCAAAGTTCTGCAGTCGCACTTTTTCTCTCCCTCCCAGCTTGGTGGTCAGTTGGAACTGAGTTAACTGACCGTTCTGACAGATGATCACTACTTTTTGCTCCGTTGGTCACGTAACTCCTCTACCGCGTGATGCCTGCGCTGTCTTTGTTATAAGTCGCAGCTTTCAGGTAGCGACAGCAAGTCCCATAATGCTTTGCGAGGAGAGTTTTCCGCGCAAAGCATTCTGGGTTATATCTGCCTCTTCTGAAGACTTTCTTTTTATCTCAAACACTTCGTAGACACTTTTTCTCTTCCGACTCTCAGCCATGTTCGGTAAGAAAGGTGAGCTTCAATGACTGTCTGAAACCGTAGCTCACCACAGATATACGCCTAAAAGTGCGCATGCGCAGAAAAGGCTAGCTAACAGGACTGTCATGATGTTACAAAGTTCAGACCCAAATGTAGAAAACCGAACAGAGAGACCAGGGAAAAGGTTTAACGGGTTTATTGAAGAAGTTAAAACAGAGGGAGAAGTGTTGCTCTGAACACTGCTCATCCGGAACTGTAGGGTGAGGGGAAGACACTGCGGTTAGTTCAGGCTCAGTGGGGAATTTGACTCGTGACTTTGGAGAAGAGGATTTGGTTGCCGACTCACGTTTCCAGAGAAGTTGTTTAATCCTTGAATCCTAAGTCATTTTTTCTTAAAATAAGTGCATTTGTTCTCGGATTCAGGAGGTAAAAGAGATGTTTTGCCAATGGAATGAGACAATTTACACTTAAAATTAGAAAACACAATTGCATTGTCTTATTTCAAGTAGATATTATCTAATTATCTTATTTTAGGAGTAAAAATACTCATTCTATTGGCAAACTACCTCCTTTACCTACTTAAATTAAGAGTAAATACACTAAATTTAAGAAATGTTTCCTTATTTCTAGATCGTTTTTCCAGTGCAGTGTTTGTCTGATTCGGTGGAGGGCGGAACAGGTTTTACCCAGAATGCGGTTGATAGTTGGTGAACGGAGAAACTGACTGCCACTCAGATTTCCTGCGGTACTTGAACGGGTCGTAGTGGAGATGAATCCCTTTCTCAGTGAGAAGCTCTAACGATCTTTTGGGGAAAGTGGATCCAAACCTCCTGTTTGAACCCCAGCTCCGTTTGTAGCTCAGTTGATCCTTCCAGGGAGAGAAGGTCCAAGAAATCCAGTTTGCAGGATGACTTCCTGCCAAGAGGCAAAGACAAAAACAAAGTTTAACTCAGGTTGAAAAAAAGCTCAGCTTGACTAAAGTACCCTAAACTGGCAAACACTCTGGCGTCGAGGTAGTGGCAGTCAGCAGCTTAAAAACGCTCCGTTTAACGAGGAAACCATCCGCAGGTGTGTGAGGAGGCGGACCAGAACCAGGCGCCCCCTGGTGGAGGAAGGGAGACAAACACAGACACAAAAAACTCAAAGACAGGAATCCTGACAGGGACAATCATGTAGGACAGCTTTATGTAAACATATCACCAGAATGATTGACAATTAGGAGGGCCGCTTATTTAGATAATCCACCCGGAAATAATAATAATAATAATTAAGTGGAATCTGGCAAATCTAAATTAAAGTAATTTTCATTCTATTAAGAGTTTGTAATAAACATACCACTTAAAACTAAAAGTAAAAAGAAGAAAGGATAAAAAAAGCTGAAGGTTGTTCTCAGACTGGGTATTAAAACTGGGAATTGAAATTTAAACATTTGATTGATGGTGAGAGAATTTAAAGTTTAGATTCCAGGTATTTCTTCCTGGTATTCAGAGAAAAGGACATCAGTGATTTCTCTGATTTTGTGTTTTTCCATCACCGACGGCGACAGGACAATAAGACGGCTCTGTACTGGGCGGTGGAGAAAGGAAACGCCACCATGGTCCGGGACATCCTGCAGTGTAACCCGGACACTGAGACGTGCACCAAGGTGAGCCATCCGGGGTACGGGGTTCTGGTTCTGGTCCCATTCCAGGGATTCGGGTCCGGTGGGAAGTGTTTCTGATCCCTGTTACAATAAAACAC
>NW_015154522.1:3193-5061 GCF_000732505.1 Cyprinodon variegatus | reverse complement strand
GTCTGGAGGAGATAACGGTATGGGTGGAGCAAAACTTTCTTCAACTCAATAGCTCCAAAACTGAAGCCATCCTGGTTGGAACTCCTCATCAAACCAAATCATTATCCATAACCAGCATCACTTTTTCTGGTACTAACATCCCGCTCTCATCAACAGTTAGTAATCTTGGTGTAAGAACGGACTCACAACTCACTCTTGAAGCCCACATAAATGATTTATGCAAGACTTCTTTCTACCACCTCTCTAACATTTCCAAAGTCCATCCCATTCTCTCCCTCCCAGACGCCGAAAAGCTGGTTTATGCCTTTGTCTCCTCCAGACTATTGCAACGCACTCCTCATTGGGAACCCTAGAGAGAGTCTGCAGAGGCTTCAGTACATTCAAAACTCTGCAGCTAGGATCCTGATGAGAGTACAGAAACATGAGCTCATTACCCCCATTATCCATTCACTACACAGGCTTCCCAGCTCCACCAGGGTTGAATACAAGGTTTCCCTGCTCACACATCAACGCATCCATTAAAATAATATTGATGTAATATGCAGCAATAGTTCTATCTATCATCTATCTATTATCTATCTATCACTCTATTTTATATCTATCTATCTGCTGTCTATATCTATTTTTCATCTGTTTTCTATCTGTCTGTTGCCTATCTATATCTATTTTCTATCTATCTGTTGTCTATCTATATCTATATTCTACCTTTCTGTCTATTGTCTATCTATTATCTATCTATTGTCTATGTATATCTATTTTCTATCTATCTGTCTATTGTCTCTATCTGTTGTCTATCTATCTATTATCTATCTCTCATCTTTTTTATTATTGACAAAATTCGAAATTATGTTATATATTTATCAAACATATTAAAACAAGTGAACCTCAGCCAGGTTGACTATTTACAGAATTTTTCCCTCCTTTATTACATGCCAAACTTTTTGTCCTGATTCTGCCCTTTCTGGTTCTGTAGGTTTTCTTTCAGTTACACTTTGATTTGTATTCTTCTTTGTTTTCTAAGCCATTGGTTTCATTTCCATTTAGTGTCATCCAGGTTATTTTCTATCTATATTTAAGCACTGTTGTATTTCTCATTTACTCTCTGCTGCCCCCTTGTGCCAGTCTCCTTTCCCCTAGCTCCCTTCTAGATCCTTCTGTTCACACCTGCTCCCAGTCAGTTGATTACTCCATTCTTTGCCCTATTTGGCATTTATTCTCCTCCTCTGCAGCTACTGTTGGCTGAATTCTCATAATTTCTTCGGTTTATTCCTCCCTAGTTCCTCCTAGTCTTTGGTTCCTGAGTTTCTTGTCTATGGGTTCCAGAATTTGGCTTCTGTATTTTTACTTCTTGATTAACTTTGGAAAGAAAGCCCCTCTGCCTCTTCAGCTCTGCATTTGAGTCCTCAACAAGTATCCCCTAATGTTAGGTTTCTGTTTCTGTTATGTTTTTCTTTTGCTCCTTGATTTCTTGTATTTAGTTTTCTTTTCACCATGTTTCTTTATCCTAGTTATTTGATTATTATTTTGTTGCTGTTTTCTTATTAGTTCCTGTCTTCCAGGTTTTCCATTTGTTGTCCTCTGCTGCCCTCTTGTGTCCTCTTTCTCTTGCTCTGTTTTTTGTTCAGCCCTCACCTGTTTTTAATTCCCTCATTAGCCCTATCCCTGCTGTCCCCTTTAAAAGCCCTCCCTCTTCAGTTCCTGTTTGCTGGATCCTCATCTTACTTCTAGTCTAACCTCTGGTCAATCGTCTGTCTGCCTTCCTCGTCTCTTCCTGGTTCCTAGATTTTGGTTTTCCCCTGATGTCTCCTAGGTTCTGGTTCGTGAGTTATTTTTTGTTGGATTTTTTGATACCTGCCTCAGTGCCTGTG
>NW_015154522.1:0-1893 GCF_000732505.1 Cyprinodon variegatus | reverse complement strand
TTGTCTATATATCTATTTTCTATCTATTGTCTATATATCTATTTTCTATCTATATGTTGTCTATCTATATTCTCTATCTATCTGTTGTCTATATCTATATTCTACCTATTTGTCTATTGTCTATGTATATCTATTTTCTATCTGTCTATTGTCTCTCTATTATCTATGTATTTTCTATCGATCACACTATTTTCTATTTATCTATCTATTGTCTATATATATCTATTTTCTATCTGTCTATTGTCTCTATCTATTATCTATCTATCTCTCTCATCTTTTTTATTATTGACAAAATTATGTTATATATTTATCAAACATTTACATAATTTTTCCCTCCTTTATTACATGCCAACCTTTTTGTCCTGATTCTGCCCTTTCTGGTTCTGTAGGTTTTCTTTCAGTTACACTTTGATTTGTATTCTTCTTTGTTTTCTAAGCCATTGGTTTCATTTCCATTTAGTGTCATCCAGGTTATTTTCTATCTATATTTAAGCACTGTTGTATTTCTCATTTACTCTCTGCTGCCCCCTTGTGCCAGTCTCCTTTCCCCTAGCTCCCTTCTAGATCCTTCTCTTCACACCTGCTCCCAGTCAGTTGATTACTCCATTCTGTGCTCTGTTTGGCATTTATTCTCCTCCTCTGCACCTACTGTTGGCTGAATTCTCATAATTTCTTCGGTTTATTCCTCCCTACTTCCTCCTAGATTTTGGTTCCTGAGTTTCTTGTCGATGGGTTCCAGATTATGGCTTCTGTATTTTTACTTCTTCATTAACTTTTGAAAGATATCCCCTCTGCCCCTTCAGCTCTGCATTTGAGTCCTCAACAAGTATCCCCTAATCCTAACACTTTTACTACTCTCTATTAGTTTTCTCCTGTATAATGTCCTCATGCACTACTGGCATTCACTAGTTTCTTGTATAATTGTTATATGAAGCTAAATAAAGAAATAAAATCTATAAAAAAAAAAAATAGAGCATAAATTGTGAGAAGGTCCGTTGCATCCCTATGACAATATGTGTCTGTTTTTGGTGAGGTTTGAGGACCCAGATCCAGAGGCAGGGAGGCAGAGGTGAGTTCTTGCAGATTTAACCCTATAATGCCAAATGTATCATATTTGATACATACGGTTTCTGAAATGTTTTGCGTCTGACACCTTTTGCATAATTTAATGGTAAAAACTTTGCTCAAAATCCTATTGTACACAATCCGATTTATCTGATAACAGCCAGTAGAAGACTACACAAAAAATAATCTTGACTTATCGCATAGTAATAAATTATTAATATCAAAAATGTATTTCTGTTCTTTCTTTTTACATAAATTGTTAAAAGGGCAAATAAGGAATTCAAACAAAAAAAAAGTAATTTTCTATTTTGTTTTTTTCTTGGATCAGGCTTTAAAGGGTTAATGATCACAGTAAACAAAGACATGAGTGCAAAAAAAATCCAACTTAAAATCTAAAACAAACCAGAACCGTGGAGACATCGGAGGAAAACTTGCAGCCAGGGAGAGATGAGGAACCAGCACTGAGGAACTGCACAAGGAGACTATTTATGGTTCACTGAACAAAGGGACAACTAACGAGCTGATTGGGAGCAGGTGTGAACAGAGGCTTCTAGAAAGGAGCTAGGGAAAATGACACAAACACAAGAGGGCAACAAAGAAAAGCCTTAGAACTCAAATAAATTTAAAACACAACTAAATAGAAATTAAGCTAATAAAACCAGTAAACAAAGAAAAATGTGAATCAACATGAAACTGAAACTCAAAGAAAACTTAAGAGAACCAAGTGTTGGGATCTGGAGTAGTTCCACCTTTCTCCAGCAGAGTCCGCCATGGATCCTCCTGAGCTGAGCCTTCGACACACCTGAGGCGCATCTCATCATCAGAGGA
>NW_015154521.1:0-5065 GCF_000732505.1 Cyprinodon variegatus | reverse complement strand
AAGACTAACTGAGATCAACCAGACTGGATTACAGGATAATCCATAGTATCGATAAATCAGCTGCACAGAACCCGTCTGGCAGCAGGAAGTAGGCTGAGAAACCTGAAACAATCAGTGAGAGAAAAGCAAAGATGGTGGAGCAGAGATGGTCCAGTTCTGAGCAGCAGTTCAAGGTTAGGAAGCGGCCTAGTCCAAGTCTGGACTCCTTCAACGGGCTCCTCTTGATGCTCCCTGCTGCGTCCTCGTCTCTCCGGGCTCAGATCCGTCAGCCCAGCCGCTCACATTAGAACAAAGCCCAGGGAAACCAGGGAGCGGCCATTTTGAAGCGCTTCCCAATCACATCCTGTGCCAAAACAGCGAGTCCCCGCTGGAAGCTGCTCCGAGCTTTGGGAATTAGAAATCCCACAATTAAACATATGGGCATTCAGATAATTGTCAGTTGTGCTGCGGCGTGTTTGTGTGTGGCAGACAGATGGACGGGATCCAGCAAACTACGCTCACCCAGGAAACGGCAAAACAAAAGATGGTCAGACCTCCAGAGCTGAAGGAAAAGCTCATCTCTGACGTCTGGATTTACATTCGGACTAAAAGTGACAGACGCTGATGGACATGAGGAAGAGGAGGAGGAGGAAGGAGAGTCCAGAGGAGCCGCAAACTCTCAACAGAAACTTCTTTCATTAGGAGGAGGGACGGTGCCCTCTGCTGGCTAAAGATGGAACTACAGCAGCTCTGCAGGCAGAACATCTAGAAACAGAATAAAAAGAATTTTACACACAGATTATTAATATTTACACAACTACAGAGAATTATACTTTTATTTCAATGAAAAACACTTTTAAAAATGGAGATTAAAAATAAAGATAACATAAAAATGATTTAATGTGAATTTATTCAGAATAAAGTGAAGCATCTGCCAATAAAGCAGATGGTTGTCCGACTTTCAGGATTATTTTCATTCGCATCGGCTTTGTTTCCTCCTGTTTAAACACCGGGATTCATTTGAAACTGAAGGCCAATTTAATCCCGTTTAATCCAGGATTTCTTCACTTGATAAATCTAAATTAATCTGAATTAGATCCATTCGGTTCTAATTAAATACAGTCCAAAATATTAGATTTTATCCACTGTAGCCCAACTTTATTTAATTATTGTGAAGAAATATTCACAATAATTTACTGAAAAATAAAGTTCTTTATGTACGATAATTCTACTATAATCTAATCCAACCAATCCCAGTTTTACTCCAAAGAGCTGCTGATCAGCTCAATCAAAGATATTTATAAATGAGATTGAATTTATTTCCCATTAAACTCTCAGGTTAGATAGGATTATATCCATCTCAGTTTAATCTGGATCATTAGTTTCTCTCCAATTTAAATTAATCCCAATATAATCCAGATTATTCCAAATTAAATCCAGCTACATTTTTTTCTCACTCTTTAATTTCATTTAGTTAAATTTTATTGGAATCAACAAATCTATAAAAAAAAATGAAAACAAACAAATTGTGACCAAATCCAGCCACTTTAATCCCAGTTAGTATTACTCACTAGATTAGATTATTAATAATCACATTTAATAATTGTTAATTTAGCAAATGACCGTTAAATATTCAATTAAAACATTAATTTTTTCTCTAGATATATAGTCCAATTATTAACCAAATATTTTCTCTGTATCCATTAGAAAAAAAGGAATTATTTCTAAATCTATCCAATTACCGGCGTAATTTAATCTGACTTATTCTCAATAAACTGGTTTCAAACTGTGGTTTATATAAGATCAGGTCGCAGTTTAATTTTAATCCTGATTTAAGCCTGATCAGTTTCTAGGGAGTTGCAGGTCATCTTAAGCTCAGCTTAAATCTGATTTTAGGTTCATTAAGTTTAAAGCTTAATTTTTCTGTTAATTTTCCGTAATTTAATCCCTGCAGTTAGTGGATGTGGGCTAATGATGGAGGCGTCGGTGCAGCTCCTCCAGTGAGGCGTCATGGATCAGTTCTGGGCTCAGAAATCTTATTTTTTCACTTGGATGCTGTTTACTGCCGGCATGTTTCACCACAGCGCCCCCTGCTGACAGCTCTGATGGTTGGGTCTCCTTTGTTTTCCAGGTGGGCTCCCACAGAGAAGATGGCGGCAGTTTGCGAGGAGGTCACTCCATGGCGGGTCAGGTGTCGGTGCCTCAGCTGCCGGTTCAGTCGGCCACCTCGCCGGACCTCAGCCAGCCCGACCCCTACCGCGGTAAGATCTGTCACACACACCCCACCCCCCACACCCCCAACATGAGATCCTCACCCAGCATCAGTCAGTGCTGACCCGTCAGAATAAAATAGGACATCGATCTGGATTCTCCACCAGGGGGCATGAAACATTCACCTCATTACTTTAAAACATCTCTTGGTTCAAATCATCAATAACCTCAACTTTTAATGTGGAAGGCTTTCATGTTTAACCATTGGTCAACTTTATTTTGAAGGTCCAACACATTCTTTTTGTTATGTGAGAACACTTTAAAACACGCTGGTTATGAGAAGCTAAAAGTAAGACTTTGATTCTAAGCTTTATTTTGAAAGTCCGGCGTGTTTTTCCATCAGTGGTTTAAGTCTTCATGGCGCCGCTTTGCAGTAACCAGGTTGTGGGTTTGACTCCTTTACTTTCAGTTTGTGTTCTAACCTCTCTGGATGATCCTGTTTCCTCCTAAAGACCAAAACCTTTCTAAGTTACCCTGAGGTGAGCCAGTCGTCTTGATTAAAATATGATATGATGACCGCTCTGATTAGCTTTTCCCATTTAAAATCAGCGTCTGGTTTAGAACGCTTGATTTAGAATATGGTATCAGGGTTCCTTGGTCTATAGCAGTGGAGTCATGAGGTCCAAACACTCTAAACTCAGTTTTCTTCTCGTTAAAATGTAAAAAGTTCAGGACCCTCCAGGCTTTAATGTCTGAACAGTTCAATAAAGACCGTCTCCCTGTTTTAGGGCCAAATAGAATTTGGTCATCAGCATAAAAATGGAAATCAATCCCACGTCTTCTCAGTATGGAACCCAGAGGCAGGGGCCCTAAAACTGAGCCCTGTGGGACGCCGTAGGATAAGGAAGTGAAATATTGAGGCTTTTACTTTAAAAATCTAACTTAGGCCTCCTTTTAAAACTGATTTAGGACATAAGCCTGAGAATGAATTAGTTTTATTGTGAAAGTCCAAAATAATCCCTTTTAGACTTTTGGTTTAAAACCATCAGGAGATTAGATGCAATAATCCAGCATCTAGAAAATCAAGTCTCTTATTTTGAAAACAATGAAATTCCATTTTTTTTTTTTTCTTCAGCTTAATCTTTTCAGTGGGTTTTACTTTGAAAGTCCAGTCTAACCCTTTTCCTGTCGGGGCCTGAGCATCCACCCGCCCCCGTCGCCATGGTGACCGCCGCTTTCTATTACGCTGGGTTTGGTTTTTTAGTCGTATGATGTCCGTTCAGGCATCCTGTCAGATAGACGTTTTGTTTGTTTTTAGGCTGTCGCCATGGTAACCCCAAACATAAACAAAAGGGGGATCCTGCTGGCGAGCCGCATCGATGGAGGGATAGAGAGTAAAAATGAACTGAACTCTGTGCTGGAAACCAGTCAGAATAAATAATAAAAACCGTTTGGTGAATAAATTAGTGGAACTTTGAGCATTAAGACCTAAAGGAGAAGGTCTGGACTGAGGAAGAGGAGGAAGAGGAGGAAGTGCGTCAGCGTGCAGCAAATGATCGCAGAGCTGCTTTTCTGTTATATTATGATGATGTCATGTGTCGTCGTCCATCCCTGACCTTCCTGACATTCCTCAGTCTTCCTAAATCCTGTGGAACCTTCCGGATCTTCCTGGTTTTCCTGGTAAAGGTCAGATGATGTCTAACCGCTGGTGTCCTCTGTCCTCCTGCAGCTCTGTCTGGCGGTCTTCAGGGCCAGAGCGCGTCCTCAGTCAGCTCAGAGATCAAGTCTGAGGACGAGGGAGACGAGAACCTCCTGCAGGACAGCAAACCCCTGGACTCCAAGAAGGAGGACTTGGACAAGGAGCTCAAGGCTATAGAGAGGTCAAGATCTAGGTAACCCGTCCACCTCCCAGACGTTCGCTTCCATCAAAACCCTCAGCTGGACGTCTTCCCCACACCCCCCCAGGCTGCGTCCTGCGCGTCCCTTTGGACGCCGAGCGGGACGGTGAGCTGGGAGCGTTTGAGGAACCAGCCTCTGAACTTTGATGAAGTGATCAGTGTGATGAGAAGCAGCTGAATACTTCAGACTTCTGGCCTCCACCAGGCGCCTCCTTCTCTTTCCTGGCTCCGCCCCTTCTGGAGGACCGCTTGTAGCCGGGGCGGCGGGGCTGAGGAAGGGTGGAGGCTGCAGGTGGAGCAGCTCCTGGTTGCTCCTGCGTGTCTCTCCAGGTCTTGAGCCTGGATTCAGCTGCTTCTCACGCAGCAGAGTAGAGCCCTCCGTCAATATGGTCAACGAAGCTCCGCCTCACTGCGCCCAGGGTGGGAAACCAGCAGCAGTACGATCCCAACCTGTTTCTGCAGCGGCTCGGCTACCTCAGTCCTTCATCATCATGATGATGATGATGATGGAAACCTTCTTCCCACCCTGGATGCCGTCGGAACGGCTTCCCTCCTCCTCTGTTTCCCAGGAGGAAAATCTGGAACATTCGGATCCTGAACCCCACAGTTTGGCCTTGTTGGTGGCGGCCATGTTTACCATGACGATGATGACGATGATGATGATGATGATGATGATGATGATGATGTTTTAATGGTGAAAAATGTCTCTTCTAAGCTTTTTTTCCCCCAGAGTTTAGAAAAAGGGTGAACAGTGATGATTTTGTATTTCAAGATATATTTATTTATTCATAGATTTAATTATCATTTATTTTAGCTTTTTCCCAGATATACATATTTATTTTATAATAAAATGGTTCAGGGTCAGAGGCTACAGGAGCTACCGATAATTAGCATTAGCTAAAATGCTACATTAGGCTAAGGAACAAGATTTGGTTTCCCAGAATGTTTACTCTTGCTCTGGAAAAGTTTCGATACTC
>NW_015154520.1:0-5065 GCF_000732505.1 Cyprinodon variegatus | reverse complement strand
GAGTATCGAAACTTTTCCAGAGCAAGAGTAAACATTCTGGGAAACCAAATCTTGTTCCTTAGCCTAATGTAGCATTTTAGCTAATGCTAATTATCGGTAGCTCCTGTAGCCTCTGACCCTGAACCATTTTATTATAAAATAAATATGTATATCTGGGAAAAAGCTAAAATAAATGATAATTAAATCTATGAATAAATAAATATATCTTGAAATACAAAATCATCACTGTTCACCCTTTTTCTAAACTCTGGGGGAAAAAAAGCTTAGAAGAGACATTTTTCACCATTAAAACATCATCATCATCATCATCATCATCATCATCATCGTCATCATCGTCATGGTAAACATGGCCGCCACCAACAAGGCCAAACTGTGGGGTTCAGGATCCGAATGTTCCAGATTTTCCTCCTGGGAAACAGAGGAGGAGGGAAGCCGTTCCGACGGCATCCAGGGTGGGAAGAAGGTTTCCATCATCATCATCATCATGATGATGAAGGACTGAGGTAGCCGAGCCGCTGCAGAAACAGGTTGGGATCGTACTGCTGCTGGTTTCCCACCCTGGGCGCAGTGAGGCGGAGCTTCGTTGACCATATTGACGGAGGGCTCTACTCTGCTGCGTGAGAAGCAGCTGAATCCAGGCTCAAGACCTGGAGAGACACGCAGGAGCAACCAGGAGCTGCTCCACCTGCAGCCTCCACCCTTCCTCAGCCCCGCCGCCCCGGCTACAAGCGGTCCTCCAGAAGGGGCGGAGCCAGGAAAGAGAAGGAGGCGCCTGGTGGAGGCCAGAAGTCTGAAGTATTCAGCTGCTTCTCATCACACTGATCACTTCATCAAAGTTCAGAGGCTGGTTCCTCAAACGCTCCCAGCTCACCGTCCCGCTCGGCGTCCAAAGGGACGCGCAGGACGCAGCCTGGGGGGGTGTGGGGAAGACGTCCAGCTGAGGGTTTTGATGGAAGCGAACGTCTGGGAGGTGGACGGGTTACCTAGATCTTGACCTCTCTATAGCCTTGAGCTCCTTGTCCAAGTCCTCCTTCTTGGAGTCCAGGGGTTTGCTGTCCTGCAGGAGGTTCTCGTCTCCCTCGTCCTCAGACTTGATCTCTGAGCTGACTGAGGACGCGCTCTGGCCCTGAAGACCGCCAGACAGAGCTGCAGGAGGACAGAGGACACCAGCGGTTAGACATCATCTGACCTTTACCAGGAAAACCAGGAAGATCCGGAAGGTTCCACAGGATTTAGGAAGACTGAGGAATGTCAGGAAGGTCAGGGATGGACGACGACACATGACATCATCATAATATAACAGAAAAGCAGCTCTGCGATCATTTGCTGCACGCTGACGCTCTTCCTCCTCTTCCTCCTCTTCCTCAGTCCAGACCTTCTCCTTTAGGTCTTAATGCTCAAAGTTCCACTAATTTATTCACCAAATGGTTTTTATTATTTATTCTGACTGGTTTCCAGCACAGAGTTCAGTTCATTTTTACTCTCTATCCCTCCATCGATGCGGCTCGCCAGCAGGATCCCCCTTTTGTTTATGTTTGGGGTTACCATGGCGACAGCCTAAAAACAAACAAAACGTCTATCTGACAGGATGCCTGAACGGACATCATACGACTAAAAAACCAAACCCAGCGTAATAGAAAGCGGCGGTCACCATGGCGACGGGGGCGGGTGGATGCTCAGGCCCCGACAGGAAAAGGGTTAGACTGGACTTTCAAAGTAAAACCCACTGAAAAGATTAAGCTGAAGAAAAAAAAAAAAATGGAATTTCATTGTTTTCAAAATAAGAGACTTGATTTTCTAGATGCTGGATTATTGCATCTAATCTCCTGATGGTTTTAAACCAAAAGTCTAAAAGGGATTATTTTGGACTTTCACAATAAAACTAATTCATTCTCAGGCTTATGTCCTAAATCAGTTTTAAAAGGAGGCCTAAGTTAGATTTTTAAAGTAAAAGCCTCAATATTTCACTTCCTTATCCTACGGCGTCCCACAGGGCTCAGTTTTAGGGCCCCTGCCTCTGGGTTCCATACTGAGAAGACGTGGGATTGATTTCCATTTTTATGCTGATGACCAAATTCTATTTGGCCCTAAAACAGGGAGACGGTCTTTATTGAACTGTTCAGACATTAAAGCCTGGAGGGTCCTGAACTTTTTACATTTTAACGAGAAGAAAACTGAGTTTAGAGTGTTTGGACCTCATGACTCCACTGCTATAGACCAAGGAACCCTGATACCATATTCTAAATCAAGCGTTCTAAACCAGACGCTGATTTTAAATGGGAAAAGCTAATCAGAGCGGTCATCATATCATATTTTAATCAAGACGACTGGCTCACCTCAGGGTAACTTAGAAAGGTTTTGGTCTTTAGGAGGAAACAGGATCATCCAGAGAGGTTAGAACACAAACTGAAAGTAAAGGAGTCAAACCCACAACCTGGTTACTGCAAAGCGGCGCCATGAAGACTTAAACCACTGATGGAAAAACACGCCGGACTTTCAAAATAAAGCTTAGAATCAAAGTCTTACTTTTAGCTTCTCATAACCAGCGTGTTTTAAAGTGTTCTCACATAACAAAAAGAATGTGTTGGACCTTCAAAATAAAGTTGACCAATGGTTAAACATGAAAGCCTTCCACATTAAAAGTTGAGGTTATTGATGATTTGAACCAAGAGATGTTTTAAAGTAATGAGGTGAATGTTTCATGCCCCCTGGTGGAGAATCCAGATCGATGTCCTATTTTATTCTGACGGGTCAGCACTGACTGATGCTGGGTGAGGATCTCATGTTGGGGGTGTGGGGGGTGGGGTGTGTGTGACAGATCTTACCGCGGTAGGGGTCGGGCTGGCTGAGGTCCGGCGAGGTGGCCGACTGAACCGGCAGCTGAGGCACCGACACCTGACCCGCCATGGAGTGACCTCCTCGCAAACTGCCGCCATCTTCTCTGTGGGAGCCCACCTGGAAAACAAAGGAGACCCAACCATCAGAGCTGTCAGCAGGGGGCGCTGTGGTGAAACATGCCGGCAGTAAACAGCATCCAAGTGAAAAAATAAGATTTCTGAGCCCAGAACTGATCCATGACGCCTCACTGGAGGAGCTGCACCGACGCCTCCATCATTAGCCCACATCCACTAACTGCAGGGATTAAATTACGGAAAATTAACAGAAAAATTAAGCTTTAAACTTAATGAACCTAAAATCAGATTTAAGCTGAGCTTAAGATGACCTGCAACTCCCTAGAAACTGATCAGGCTTAAATCAGGATTAAAATTAAACTGCGACCTGATCTTATATAAACCACAGTTTGAAACCAGTTTATTGAGAATAAGTCAGATTAAATTACGCCGGTAATTGGATAGATTTAGAAATAATTCCTTTTTTTCTAATGGATACAGAGAAAATATTTGGTTAATAATTGGACTATATATCTAGAGAAAAAATTAATGTTTTAATTGAATATTTAACGGTCATTTGCTAAATTAACAATTATTAAATGTGATTATTAATAATCTAATCTAGTGAGTAATACTAACTGGGATTAAAGTGGCTGGATTTGGTCACAATTTGTTTGTTTTCATTTTTTTTTATAGATTTGTTGATTCCAATAAAATTTAACTAAATGAAATTAAAGAGTGAGAAAAAAATGTAGCTGGATTTAATTTGGAATAATCTGGATTATATTGGGATTAATTTAAATTGGAGAGAAACTAATGATCCAGATTAAACTGAGATGGATATAATCCTATCTAACCTGAGAGTTTAATGGGAAATAAATTCAATCTCATTTATAAATATCTTTGATTGAGCTGATCAGCAGCTCTTTGGAGTAAAACTGGGATTGGTTGGATTAGATTATAGTAGAATTATCGTACATAAAGAACTTTATTTTTCAGTAAATTATTGTGAATATTTCTTCACAATAATTAAATAAAGTTGGGCTACAGTGGATAAAATCTAATATTTTGGACTGTATTTAATTAGAACCGAATGGATCTAATTCAGATTAATTTAGATTTATCAAGTGAAGAAATCCTGGATTAAACGGGATTAAATTGGCCTTCAGTTTCAAATGAATCCCGGTGTTTAAACAGGAGGAAACAAAGCCGATGCGAATGAAAATAATCCTGAAAGTCGGACAACCATCTGCTTTATTGGCAGATGCTTCACTTTATTCTGAATAAATTCACATTAAATCATTTTTATGTTATCTTTATTTTTAATCTCCATTTTTAAAAGTGTTTTTCATTGAAATAAAAGTATAATTCTCTGTAGTTGTGTAAATATTAATAATCTGTGTGTAAAATTCTTTTTATTCTGTTTCTAGATGTTCTGCCTGCAGAGCTGCTGTAGTTCCATCTTTAGCCAGCAGAGGGCACCGTCCCTCCTCCTAATGAAAGAAGTTTCTGTTGAGAGTTTGCGGCTCCTCTGGACTCTCCTTCCTCCTCCTCCTCTTCCTCATGTCCATCAGCGTCTGTCACTTTTAGTCCGAATGTAAATCCAGACGTCAGAGATGAGCTTTTCCTTCAGCTCTGGAGGTCTGACCATCTTTTGTTTTGCCGTTTCCTGGGTGAGCGTAGTTTGCTGGATCCCGTCCATCTGTCTGCCACACACAAACACGCCGCAGCACAACTGACAATTATCTGAATGCCCATATGTTTAATTGTGGGATTTCTAATTCCCAAAGCTCGGAGCAGCTTCCAGCGGGGACTCGCTGTTTTGGCACAGGATGTGATTGGGAAGCGCTTCAAAATGGCCGCTCCCTGGTTTCCCTGGGCTTTGTTCTAATGTGAGCGGCTGGGCTGACGGATCTGAGCCCGGAGAGACGAGGACGCAGCAGGGAGCATCAAGAGGAGCCCGTTGAAGGAGTCCAGACTTGGACTAGGCCGCTTCCTAACCTTGAACTGCTGCTCAGAACTGGACCATCTCTGCTCCACCATCTTTGCTTTTCTCTCACTGATTGTTTCAGGTTTCTCAGCCTACTTCCTGCTGCCAGACGGGTTCTGTGCAGCTGATTTATCGATACTATGGATTATCCTGTAATCCAGTCTGGTTGATCTCAGTTAGTCTT
>NW_015154519.1:3466-5066 GCF_000732505.1 Cyprinodon variegatus | reverse complement strand
TCTTATTATTTTTAGTGTAAATTCTCTTGTTCTATTGGCAAAATGTCTCTTTTAGCTCCTTAATCAAAGAAAAACTCACTTAAAGAAAAAAAAGACTCATCTAGATTTAGATTTTTTCCAGTGAGGAACCAAATTATAATCTGGCCTAATGACCCGTTTTAAAGAAGGAATCACCCGGTGGGTTTATGTGAGGAGGGATAAAGATGTTTAACAGCTTTCTAAGGAAGGAGCTGCAGCGTTTGGAGACCAATTATCCCACTTCAACCACATTGAAAAAACAATGCAACAGTTTTTGGCATTTACTTAATCAGTTTTACTTACTTTAACACAATTGTTTCATGTTAGCAGGGTAGGACATAAAATAATTGTGTTAAAGTCACTAAATGTGAATAATTACATGCCAAAACACTGGAACCAATCTAAATCTAAGAGTCTTTTTATATATCTTTTTATAAATAAGTGCATTTGTTCTTGAATTGAGGAGGCGATTGAGAAACTTTGCCAATAAAACAAGACAATTTACCCTAAAAATAAGAAAACACAATTGAATTGTCTTATTTCAAGTACATATTATCTAATTATTTTATTTTAAGAATAAAAATATCTCTTCCATTTCCAAACTATCTCATTTAACTCCTCACATCAAGGGTAAATACATTTAATTTAAGACATTTTTACTTATTTCTAGCTTGTTTTTCAAGCGTAGAAAAACTTGGATTAGAAAAACACCTGGAATGTTAAAACAACAAACAAATTTTCATTTATTAAAAGAAGAATTAGTTTAAGTACTTTAATCTAAAGATTCTCCAACGTGAAGAACATTTTTGAGGAGAAAGTTCGTCTCTGATCATGTTTCCCGTAAACCAAAGACTCTCAGTGAGAATCAGTCCTGCTAATTGTAAAGTAAAGATGGAGAAAGTTCGACGTTCTCCTTTGGAAGTCGACCATGTTTGTTTTTTTTCTGCACCTGCAGCTCCAGGATTACCCAAAGTGGAGCGACCTCAGCCTTAATGACCTTTGAAGCACTTTGTTTGGCTGCGACCCGAAAGGAGCGGCAGATTAGCCGTCATTCAGCACAGAGGTTCAAAGGCCGCTGACCAGAATAATCCCGGACACGGAGACACGGGCCGTCCAAAAAACAGCGTCCCGCTGCTCCACCGCTTCACACGCAACACAGCATCCACTCTGTCTGAACCTCAACCACAGTCTGTGATCCCAATAAACTCACATTACTGAGGGGAAGGAAATTAAGATGATTAGAAAGCTTCCTGGATGGGAAGCGAAACATCTTCAAACATGGAAACAAAGTCCAGGGGATTGCTCATTAGCTTTTTGTTTTTAATGACATTGACCTGAGAATCTTCACCAGCATGTAACTTTTAAGGTTTTCTAAAACATTACACTGTAAATAAATAAATTAAACAAATAAAAACCGCTTCAACTTGTGAATGAAATATCTAAATACCATTTAACAAAATTAATTTGTCTAAAACTGAACATGATTACTTATAAAAATATAGAGTGAAGAAATAAAATGTGTGTTTTTATGGCTCTGTTTTTTGTTCTGGGGTCACAGACTGACCTGTTTGGATTAAAATGT
>NW_015154519.1:0-941 GCF_000732505.1 Cyprinodon variegatus | reverse complement strand
ACGATTCCTGAGGGGGGGGTGGTCGTAAAAGGCTGATTGCCCCTCTTTACCCTCTGTACACTACATGATGCCCGATCAAAAAATTGTCGCACGACTGGAGAATCGTACAGTGTCGTACAGAGTATCCCCGGCTTTAGGAACCTCCCAGTGGTTCTAAATGGAAAGTTTTATAAAAACCAAAGAAAATAGTTCCTGATCTCTCTAATTATTTAACTTGATTATATTTATTATCTAGCTCAGTTCTTTCTACTGTGCTGCATTTTCTCACCTCCTCGTTGCTCTAACTGTTCATTTGTTTGTAAATTTTGGTTTGTTTCTCGATTCGTTTTTTATACCACTTTCAGAAGATTCCTCTACAGAAAGCACCAATTAAATAAAGTCTGATTAATTATTGGAAATGGAATATACATTAGCAGCCATTCAAAATGGCCTTTCCCAGTCAAATGGCAGCAGAATCCCCTCCAACTTCCAGCCACTGGCCTTCGCCTGGGCCTGCATAGTTTTTTACTCGGACTCCGCCCTTGCACTGAATTACAGGGTCTGACCAGGAGATGGCGCTTCTCTTTAGATCTTAATGTCCACAAATCATGACAGAAAGAATATTTAAGATGTTTAAAAAGGAATTGTAGGGGACCAGCCAAGGAAAGTTTGGAAATTTTGAATGGCTTCTACTGCATTGGAATATGATAAAATTGAAGATGAGATCAGTAAAAAATAAAAGATAAAGGCTTAAAGTTGTAGGGAAATCATATTTAAATGTCAAATCATTCTGGCTTAAACATGGATATAAATGTACTCTTTATCAGACGAAATTGTCCCACAATTAAAAAAACTTCATTCACTCGTGTAAAGTCGTGCAACACTCGGGAGCATTCAGAAACGTTTGTAACAGCCGTTTAGCCTGGTGAGACCATCCTGATCTCGCGAGCTTTCAAGGTTTC
>NW_015154518.1:2909-5074 GCF_000732505.1 Cyprinodon variegatus | reverse complement strand
GTTTGGCTTTTCTGATATCTTTTACAAACCTTAAGGCTATAATGGTTCCATAGTCCTTTGTTACAAGAATGTGACTGTGAAAAAGGAAAGAAAAATTTGTTTTTGTTCTTTGTCTAATGAATATAGTGTCACGAATGGGTATGGTTAGTTGACCCAAAAACAGAGGCAGGAAGGCAGAGGTGAATTTATTGGTGATTTAATGAAGGTTTACTGAAAACAGAGGCAGGTAATCCAAAAATACAAAAAGAAAACAAAGTCCAAACCAACAGGAAACCAGGAGTCCAAAAATCAAAAGAAAACAAGTCAAAATGAACCAGAAACCTTGGAGACATCAGGGGGATAACTATCACAAGGTGGAAGGCTCAGAGAGACGGAGTTGGAGGAAGTTTGACGAGGAACAAGCACTGAAGAACTGCACAGAGAGAGTATTTATGGGAGACTGAAACAAAGGGAGAGCTAACAAGTAGATTAGGAGCAGGTCTGAGTAGAGCAGAAACAAGAAAGGGGCAAGGGAAAAAAGGAGAACTCAAGAGGGCAGCAGAGGACAACAAATAAAAACCTGAAAATAACCAGAAAACACAACAAAATAAGAATTAACGATGAATGAATGATTAAGACTATAAAACATGGAGTAAAGCAAAACTGAACACTCAAAAGAAACAAAAGAACCAAGACTAAGACAGAAACAGAGAAAAAAACAAAACAAAGAACACAATGAAAAAAAAAAGAATTAAACCACAAAAAACTATTAAAAAAAAAAAAGAAGTAGCAAAGCAAAACTGAACATCCAAAAGAAAAAACATAACAGAACCAGAACTCTGACATATAGAGGTTTTGCTTCAAATTTCAGCTTTTACATTTGGTCCTAATTCAAACAAACAGTTTCTAATTAAAATGTTAAAAGTAGGGAGTGAGCTTTGTCAACGGCCATTCTTCATGTATTATTGATCAATACTAGAATCTGAATTTTGGTCATTTATATTAACTATGTGCGTTAGTTCATATAGGAATGGGTGTTCTCTGGTGTTTCTCCAAGCTGTTTCTGGATACAGTTCAGGCCTTCCCAAAGTCGGCTCTGCAGTTTTTAGACATTTTCCCTGCTTCAGGATAGCTAATTAACAAGTTTTTTTCTTCCTTAAAGGTATCACAAGTTGAAAAGTCTAACTCTAACTCTCTCTGTCACTCCTGTCTTTGTGTCCAATATGACTAACCCTGATAAAATCTCAACTCTGCCAATGTTTGAATGCTTAAATTGTTACGATTTCATTCTGAATACTAACAGCCATAGTAATCAAGGCATCATTTTTGGGATACCTATTTAATCTTTGTAGAATTAAATAGTTATACCTTAATTACAATTAAAAAATAAAATAAAATCTAAAAGTTTGCAGAAAAAGTTGAGACTTACATTTATCAGAAAAAATTATATTAAAAAAATGATCTAATCTTCTTCATGTTTCCTCTTGCACCTATACATTCATATTATTTTTGCACTGATTGCACTGAACTTCAAGCAGACCCCTATGAAAAATATTTCCATTTATACCTGGGAAACAAACACAATGTTTTCAAAATTTAATGAGTAATAATGAAGCAAAAGCCTTTTTGCAAATTCAAATAAATAAAACACTGCATCCAACAACCTGCTAAATGGCTGAATATGAAGCAGCAGCAGCAGTGCAATGGCTGTAATAAGCTCTAATTGACTGGTTTGTAAGATTGCCAACCTCCACATGATGAAAGGCAAATAAAAGGCTTTGATGTTCTGTTTTTTTAGCTATTTATTTTTTCTTGAAGTCTTAGGTGAGAGTGGGAGTCACAGACATCGCTCAGTAGCCAAGAATCTCCAATGAAATACCATATCCAAGCCTTCATCTAATCCTAATGAGCCTCAGTAATGAAATATGATAAAATAGCCTCCCACTGAAAACCAGGATGATCAGTCATTACCCAGCTTAAATGTCAACAGAAAACAAAATAAAAACAGACTTTTTTCAATGAGCCAGTTCACTGACTCCAATGTCTCTGTACATTGACACACTCAGCCTTGAATCCAAACAGGTTTCCATTGCTTACTACAGCATAGGTTCTTGAAAAAAATCTAATCCAACCTCTTAGTGCTTTGATTTTTCAGCACTTTACAATAACAACCTTCAATGTATTTT
>NW_015154518.1:0-457 GCF_000732505.1 Cyprinodon variegatus | reverse complement strand
ATTTCCCAGTACATAAATCATGTTAACATGAATCTCGGGAGAACAAACTGTTAAAAACAAAACATTCATCTTACTATCTTCTTGGAGAGTGGGCCTCATGCAAGAAGGGTTTGTTTCCAAAATCATTCATTCAAGAGAGAGAAAGTTCCACATTCACCATTTTTCTCCTATTTCTAATCATCCCTCAGGTACCAGCAAATTTTGAGTGCTCAAGACTTGACATAGTAGGAGTCTTGCCAAATCAGTCAGCTTTTATCCAAACCCAGTTTTACACTAAATGACTGCCTCTACCCTCCAAGCTCGTGTCTGCTCTGCCCCACAGCTGCTTGACTTCTGGAACCTCTTCCCTTTCCTAGGCCTGAAACTGCTGACAGTGAAAGATGAATGTCTTTCCAACCGTGACTGGCTGGATGTGCTCTCTTCATCCTCTGACATGGGAGCTGGCTTGGGGCTTGTC
>NW_015154517.1:3730-5074 GCF_000732505.1 Cyprinodon variegatus | reverse complement strand
AATTAGGACTAATTTTACAGCAGAATATACTAAAGTATATCCACGTCTAGTGAAGGTGAGGAACAGTGGTGGATTTAGACCAAATGTACCAGGGGGCCAGGAGGGTGCCAGGGTGTTTTCATGGGGGGAACAGAAAAGCATGAAATAAAAAACAGGGCAAGGGATTTAAATATATTAAGAGAGCTGCATGAAGTGAAATTTCTATTCAATTAGGTTCAATAAAAATTCTATTTCTTATGAGGTCAATATAAATTTATAATTTACATATTTTTGACTTAATTTAAGTTAAAACTGCCGTTTTCTATAAAATTGGAATTAGAACTCAAGAAAAACTGTTAAATTCATCTGTAAAAGTGAGAGCATTTTGGGATGACGGATAAGCATCTCCCTGAAAAGAGTTTTTGGAACTTGGAATGTCTCTACTATATTATGTGTATGTGTATTAAGTTGTATTGTTGTGTGTGTATACTTCTGTATTTGGTTTCATTGTTACTCAGCTTTGATGTAATACCTGTAAAAATGTTAAGACCCCAGGAAGAATAGCTACTGTACTGCTTTGACTCAGTAGCTAATGGGGATCTAAATCAATACACAATATTCAAACTTTTTAAGCTGTACTTACTGATAACTAACAATCTCGGTGGCCCCTGCTGCACTGATGGCTGTGATAGAGACTGCTTTAAATGTTTTACACTGTAGATTTGGATTCATTTGAAGTGCAGTGATACAACTAGATGTCCAAATAAACCTTTATAATAGAATCAACCAATTAACTGGTGTACAGTTTCGTTTAAATAACGCGTGTGTATCAATTTACTGATTAAACCTTCCAGAGGGTGAACTCCGATTAGTAGGAAACCGGTTTCATGTAGTTTTAGTCTCTAAAGCACAAATTTTACAAAAAACGATCTTGTAAAGTGTTTGTTGGTGTGAAAAAAAATATCGGGCAACGAACAAATACATGCTTTAAGGAAAGACGAACTTTAGGCAGAAACTCACCGTTGTCTTTCAGGCACAGCTGCAGTTAACGAAGCCACATGTGACCACGATACTCTGCTGTGATTGGTTTAAAACCAGGAAGCGGTTTTAAAAACTCAAGCTTAAGAAGATTCAAAGTCCAAATAAAATGTCTGCTGTAGGGAGTTAAGTTGATCTGAAATGTTACAAATAATTTACAGCTACTGAGGCAGATAGCTTTGTCAGATTGTTAAATTGACTCGTTTGCACACTGTAACCAGCAGGAGTCACTACTCTGCCACTGGTCGTTTGGTTAAGAGTCTAAAAGGTTCAGGAACTGTTGTAATAAAACATAAAAACTGACTTGAATGTATAGTTTAACAGTTT
>NW_015154517.1:0-1158 GCF_000732505.1 Cyprinodon variegatus | reverse complement strand
AAAGAGCAAAACGCACCAATATTTGTGCATAAATGTAGTGAGTGAAAGTAAAAAGACCTAAGAAAATTAAATACTCGAGTAAAGTTCAGATAGTGAAAAAAGTTATGCTTCTTTATGAGTTTTATATTCTGCTAGTCCTTCCATACATCAAGATAACCTGTATCAGGGCATTTTCCCCCCTGTTTTTTTTATTTTTTATGATTGTAATGTATGGAAGAAAAATATTTTTCATATTAATTAACATTTAAAGACTTAGTGAAACATGTAGACAGATTTAGACTTTAAAAGATGTAAGTTAAAAAATCGTTAAAGGATGTTGAATGAAAAATATAATATTCCTCCTTTTTTAAGGAATCTCATGCTGATATACAAATACTCATGCTGATAGATTTAGGAAACCTTTAAGGAGAAGAAACAGAAGGGGGCATTTTATTATGCAGATTGGAGAAAATTGAAACATTTCCATCCAAAAGTTGGCAATCAAAACAGATCAGAAGAGAATTAAAGAGTATATCAGGCAGAGAGACTTTAGCACTTACAGATGGGATTTATAGTACTCCTTTTCTATCTACACTAATTATAGCTCAACATTGGTGATGGTACACACATAACATGGCCATTATTTGTGAAATTGACAACCATTTCCCTATTGATGCTGTCAAGTCCTCAAAATCTGTAACTGAAAAGACTCCTAGGTTTGAGATCACTATCATCAAAGAAGTAAGTGACCATTCAGGAAATCACATAAACATCTACAAAAGAGCAGATGTGAAATTGCGTGAAAAAGAGGGAGCATCTGGAATTTAACTGCTGAGAGCCTTTAGCAAAGATAAATTGGAATTAAAAGACCAAAGAGACATTTGAATTTGACCACAAAAACACCAGTTAAGTGTTTCTTAAATGATGTTAGAGAGAATGGTGTTCCTCTTTGCTTAGTATTTCCAAAGATCTGAGATTGCTCATTTTCACAAAGCTTATTGTGCAAGGGTAGCTAGTCTTCTAACCATCAAAATATTTTCTACTCCACAAGAAAACACAAGCACGCTACTTCACAGGCACAAAAGTCTTGAAGAGTCATTATAGATCCCTTCTAATACACTTCTAGTTTTGAGACACAACAAAATACTCTACTCAAAAAATTAAAGGAACACTTTGTAA
>NW_015154516.1:3511-5075 GCF_000732505.1 Cyprinodon variegatus | reverse complement strand
AGTGGAGAGAAGATTTTTAGCGTTCCGTAGTGTTTCTGATTTCCTGATCGTGATCTGCCTCCCATCCACTGAGCATGCCTGTTCCCATTTGAAGGTTCTGCCTGAATAGTGGACTCCTGAAAACTGGAACCAGCCTGTTCTTGGTCTGATCGTTATCCCTGACTGGGATTCAGACTCCAGAACCTCTGAGCCTTCCTGTTCTGATCTTTATCCCTGACCTGACTCGGACTCCTGCATGTTCTCCGTGCTGCAACATCTGCGGCACTCTGGCACCCGCCGCATCTGGTTGTCAGTCCATCGGCTGTATCCTACCTCGTTCTTCTGCAATGGACTGAACTGTTAAACCAGGTTAGTGACTCACATGGATAATCATTCTCCATTAGATATCATGGTCACAAATCTGTTTTTCTCTCAGAGAGATTCCATTTATAGCCGCTGATTCTGCTGGTACCGCACCTCCTGCTCCGTTTATAATAAACTCTTTCAATCATCGCACTGTTTGTCCCGCTTTGAATACTGGGTCCTTCTGTCCTGCATTATGACACATTTATTCTAACTGCATCTGTCAACATCTTTAATGGTTAGTGAAAGATTTCAAATACAAAGTGCTGAAGTAATACCAATATCATGGTATATATTATTAATCAATAACCTGAATTTTTGTCACTAAAATGGTTTAAGAATTTTTCTAACAATTTTTCTAAGAAGAGTTTCAGCCTTTTTTATATAATAACAGATAAGAAAATTTAATGTCTTTAAATATGGGAAATACACTTAATATCAAGCTTTTCCTGGATGTTTTATCCTGTTGGCAGAAACAGCTACTGAAAAATTAACTACATATTTGAGATCATCTTAAAATGTATATGGAAATACAATTATTGGTAGGATTTATTTTTATTGCACACATAGAGCTCTGGGTATAGTTCCATGTTTTATAATGTAATGAAATAATTGTTGATCCAGTAACATGTGTTTACATATGAAACCTTTAGACTTCAACATTTCAATGTTTTTGGTACAATTACTCAATGGATTTCTCCATAACATGCAAATCAACAGCCAGCAGCAAAGTTGTACAATAATTTTATTATGTCTGCCTAGAAACAACAGCAACCAAACTTACAGTTATAAACGTACACTTATTTATTTACGGATGAAAGCATCAAACCCAAAAAAATCTTTTAAAATTCATTTAAATTACTGCAGCTGCTTTGGCATATCTTCGAATGATAATAAAATCAAATGACAATAGCAGCATGACATAGACAGTGGCAAAAAAACAAACAAAATGGTAAATAATCTTCATCTCCCAATAGATTCCTACACAACTGACCTTACTCTGGTTTAAATATGCATTACTTATAGAAAGTGTATGTTAAATAGATCCTGCTGCCAAATGGAATTTGATTGTAATCTGTGCAATGACTGTAAAGGCTTTTCTTCTTCTTCTAAGTTGCTGGCTATTTTGTGATCACATAAAACCCAAAATAAAAAAACTTTTTGTGACTAGCTAATCATATGGTTCATTTATCTACAATTAGTCAGGCGTGATGAATATGGA
>NW_015154516.1:0-1305 GCF_000732505.1 Cyprinodon variegatus | reverse complement strand
TATCAAAAAAGTACTCCAGAGTGTTGTTCAGCATGGGGGTGAGTAGAAAATGAAGGCTAATCATGTTTTGGGTGTACTATTCCTTTAAGCTATTTCACATTTTCTCATATTAATCCTGTAACTTCATCATATTTCATAGGGATTATACAAAAGGAAAAAGTGTGGCCTAAACTGTAAATCATACATGATTCAATTCAGTTTATGTATACAGCGCCAATGCACAGCACTGGTCATCTCAAGGCACTATAAAACTCAACCATATCATTCAGTCAATAACCCAAAGGGTTATTAAAAAATATTAGTGAACATACTGTATTATAAAGATCAGAGGGGTGTTTCATAAAACTCTCTCTGAAATGTCCAGGCTCCTAATTTGACTCAATTTACACATCTCCAGTCACCACTATTGGGTATTACCAAAACAATGCCTCAGTTGCTTAATGTGTAGGATGCAAATGATGTTCAACTAATCAGTGTTGTTGCATTATAAGTGGACCGTGCAGTCGATCATGGAGTTCGCTGAGTAAATATGGAGAAACTAACATGCTCTGTATTTTGCTGGCCTATGAAGAGCTCAGGAATATTGCTGCCATCAATAAAACAAGGCAAAGGAGTTGGCAGGCCACTGTTGACAGATTAAATGTCTAAATCCTTTTCTTTACTCTAATATAAATATTTCCGTTTATATCATAAATGTGATACTGAAACTTTTTTTCAATTTTGACCACATTACAAATAAGTGTTAGCTTTATCCTTATGACAAAAATATAAATGATTGTAATGAAAATGTTGTCAAAGGCTTCTTTTTAGTTTTAGTGATTCAGACATAGTTTTAGAAAAACTGGGAACTCGTTTAATTTAGTTTTTGTCAGATTTTAAACATCAACAATCTTGCTTGGATTGAAAGAAAAAAAGGAAAAATATTACAGCTGATGAATTAAAACTTTTCCCAAAATGTACCTCTTTTAATGACGCCAAAAGTGAGAGACACACCTTGCAACTGGTGAAAATTAACATTAAACCTTATTCAATATGATCATCTTTGACTGATCCCACTTTATTTATCCCAAAGTATTTTTCCTTTGTGTCTCTATGTTTCCCTGTCACAAGGCTGTCCAGTGAGTACTCTGTCTCTCACCCAGTGACTACTGGAGATAGGGAACAGCCCTCCGCATTCCTTCAAAAAGGAGCTGACACGAATGACGCATGGATAATAACGGTTCCTGTAGCAATGACTGATATGCTGATCGTGTGCATCAACTCTGTGGGTCTGTCAGTAGCTAGTGCAATGTCATCCAACTATTG
>NW_015154515.1:3551-5087 GCF_000732505.1 Cyprinodon variegatus | reverse complement strand
CAGAACCAGGCTCAGTGTGAGCGGCCATCTGCTGAGGCCCACTGGGGTTCAAGGAGACAGAAGCAGACATAGAAAAAGAAGCATAGATACAAAAAGCAACAGTCAACCAGCTCCACAGGCAGCCCGTCCAGGAAGCACACAGCCAGGCAAATCTATCTTTCTATCCATCCATCCATCCATCCATCCATCCATCCATCCATCCATCCATCCATCCATCCATCCATCCATCCATCCATCCATCCATCCATGCCAGTGTTGGCCTAGTGCACTCCCCAAAGCCTCCACTCTGGGTTCCTAGGCAAACCCATTAACTGCTCCCCAGCTGTCACACAATGGCAGCCCACTGCTCCCCAAAGGGATGAGTCAAATGCAGAGAGTAAATTAACCCATTGTGGGACAATAAAGGTATTTACATTTATATAATGGGTTAGTTTATCTGGATTTATAGACATATATAGCTGAGCCTCCTCAGAACGTTTAAACTGTTTCCTTGCCCCAGCCATGACCAGTAGTCGTGCGGGCAGAAAAATATTAGAGCAAAAGCTTAAATGCGCCTGCTAGGCTTAGATACAGCCTCTGGACTTAGACTTAGTGTCACGATCTTCCTTGATAGCTGACCTTAATTGCTCACCTACCTAACTCTGCTCGGCTCCTAATCCTTCCTAATCTTATCCACCTGCGTCTGTTGGTTCACATTCGGCTCAGCCATGCTATCAGGGTCGGGTCATTGTTTTGCTGTGTTTATTATGTTCGTATGTTAGTTTGGTTGTTTGAATTATCTCCTTATTTCCTGATCGTGTCCTGCCTCCTAGGTGAAGTACAGTGTAAAGTTTTGCAGTTATCCTGGTTCAATGTCTTGTCTCTTTCCTTTGAGCACTGGGCCCGCCTAACTGCATCTCTGCACTTCTGTGTGAGCTCAACTCATGGAAATCTGAACTTGCCCTCAGGGTCTGTGGATTCTTGGAACCCCGGATCTGTCTGTTCCGTTGGGATCGGAACCCCTGACCGGGCTGCAGACTCCTGGATTCCAGAACTGTCTTGTGTGATCTGTTTTCCCTGACCTGGATCGGATTCCTACCTGCTCACTGAGGTTGCTGCATCAGGGACACTCTGATGTCAACTCTGATTTCATCACCCTGAACACAGGCTCCTCCCATGGCTTCGTCCTGCACCCCTTGCTGTTCACTCTGACGACAAACGACTGCGTCCCCAGGTTCACCACCGATCACCACCAAATCACCAGGACTACAGAGAGGAGGTGGAGCAGCTGGTGGACTGGTGCAGAGATAACAGCCTGATCCTGAACGTGGAGAAGATGAAGGAGATCATCGTAAACTTTAAAAGAACCGTCCTAACCACGCTCCACTGCTCATCAACAGCTCAGCTGTAGAGGTGGTCAGCAGCACCAAATTCATCACAGACACCCTCACCTGGACTGGAAACACCACCTCACTGGTCAAAAGGCCACAGAAGCGCTTGGATTTACTGAGGAGGATGAGAAGAGACCACCTGCCCCCCCATCCTCCCCACCTTCTC
>NW_015154515.1:0-1454 GCF_000732505.1 Cyprinodon variegatus | reverse complement strand
TCCCTCCTGCAAACAGCTTTCAGCTGCCTGTTCATCAACATCACAATGCTCTGAGTCTGATTTGTGTTGCATCTCTACAGTTATTAGCAGAGTTGAGGAATTTGAGATGTTAATGTTATTATAAACAAAGTAGTTTTTTTTCTCTGCAGTCTTTTGTTTATATAAATTCCTGAACATCCACCAGGAATCGTATCTGATTTACACTCAGATTTTAAGATCAGTGTTGATGATAAAATTGATCAAATTTCAAGAAGGTCCAAGTGTGAAAAAGTAATCAGAGTTACTGATCCAAGCAGTTTATTTTAGCACAGCTTCAAAAAAGGGTTTAATTTTTAATTTTGGGTTCGTTTTTATTACTGAACTTAACAGAATCTTATTTGTTCTCCCTTCTTTTTTACCTTTATTAAAACCAGAGCATGTGAGCGGAGGAGCGGAACAAATATGGTGGATCACAGAGCAGTTTTCAGTTCAAAGGCCGGAGCGAGGATTTCTCTCCACTCCAGTTCGCTTCAATGCTCTCAAAATGTCAAATAAAAATGTTTGACTATAAAATGTGTAATTTCCCAAGATTTTAACATAGTCGCTCTTGTTGGTTTGAAATAAACCGTTTCTCTGGTTGTTGGTATTTGCTCAATGGAAAAGACTTTAATTAAATTCATGGTTGACTTCAAACCTAGGCCAAAGCCTAAGCTGTAGTCTGAGCCTATAATCTGTTATAGTCTATGATTCAACTTTACCACGGAATCGCCTAGATGAAGATTGCATGTTGTGGGATAAAATATTATAAAAACATCGACTAACTATGCATAACAACACAGAGTGGGTTTACATAAAGTAATCGTTGTGGTACACTGGAAAAAAATCTAAACCTAGATAAGTCCTTTTTTCTAAAAATAAGTGCATTTGTTCTTGGATTGAGGAGGAAAAAGAGATACCTTGCTAATAGAACAAGGCAATTTACATTTAAAATAAGAAAACACAATTGCATTGTCTTATTTCAAGTGCATATTACCTAATTATCTTATTTTAAGAGTAAAAATACTCACTCAATTGGCAAACTATCTCATTTACCTATTAAACTTTAGGATAAATATCCTTAATTTAAGACATTTTTACTTCTTTCTAGATCGTTTTTCCAGTGTAAGAGCCTGTTTTTGAAAATGGATCGTATGCATATATTATATGGTATTATCTCATTTGCAATGGGATGAAAAGTGACATTTTTTTAATGTAGTCTAGTAAAATGAATCAATAATTAAATAGGAAATGCGGTAACATGAATGGAGCGAGGTGTTATGTTCACAGCTGGGAAACAGTGCGATAATTTAACAGCCATTTAAATTAAACAATACACACAGGTATCAGTCACATCATTTCAAATTAAAACTGAAGATATTCTGCTTTAATCTGGATTATGCAGTTACTTTATGTTTCATGTAAAATGAATTAAAACA
>NW_015154514.1:3602-5088 GCF_000732505.1 Cyprinodon variegatus | reverse complement strand
TTTCTTTGGCCCATTTTCCATTTCCGTCGTAAGGTGGTCGTGGGTAAATCGCTCAGTGGGCAAACAAGGATTCTTCTGCTTCGACGCTTCAATTCTCTAGTTGTTTATCTGCTCTGTTCTGTAGCTTCCCGCTAGAGAGCAGCTTGGCTTTATTGACTTTATGAGCTGGAAAAAGTTTAACAAGTTTTTATACGATGGCCAGAAAGTGCAAACTTCAAAGCTTACGTGGAAGTAATAACGGGAGCGTTCATAATGACCCGAGATGGACACCAACTGAGTTACATTTTGTGGCACATGTTAACGCAGATTAATGCAGTTTTTTCTGTTTTTTTTCTTCGTGTGGTCGATTTTTAAATGGCACGGAATAGATAGAAGAACCAGAGAAATATAAGTGATTTTGTATTGTTAATTTTCACTTCTAGGCTACCATAATATTTTTAAGCGAGAAAGTCCACCTCCAAACATCCTCTGTTCATCAGTTCATCAGGATTATAATCCCACTATAATCTGCAGTTCTTGTTGGGAGCGCCAGACCTCCAGCATACCGCCGGGAGGCAGCGCTGGAAATCCCCACTGAAAGCTCTCTGCTGCAGGCAGCCTGTGGGGGATTTCCTGCTGTTTTTCGTAGCGGGAAAAAAGTAATCAACTATTTGCTCCGGTTAAATAAACAGAGATTGATGGATTTCACTCAGTCAGTTCTTTATTTTTCTATCTTTGCAAAGAGAGAAAAGTTCATCATACAGCCCTTTGTAATCAGCCCTGTTCTGATCTGCGCAGCGTTCGTTCCCCCTTAATTTAAATAATGGAAAGTAGTCAGAGTCAAAACAAATTACAGACACTTTGGTTGAACAGTAACATGTTACGAATAAACCTTGAGAAAGAATCTGGTTTGTTATGGGAAGAAGGTACTGTATGTCTTGTCTAAAACCATCCCTCACTCAGGGGAAGTGTGTGGCCTTCAAGGTGAAACAGGCTGAGTGAAAACTTTTATAGTCAGTAAATAGGATAAATTAATATTTGAAATAAGAGAAACTAAATTTTCTGAAACGCCAACTTGCCGGAATGTGTTCAGAAAAATAACAAAAGTTGTTTTAAAAAGAAATTTATGAAAAACAAATTTTTTTGGTCCAACATAACCTTAGAGGCATTAATGCTGATACTGGAACTTACAGTTTGTAGTTTCTAAAACTAAATATAATTGTTGACCTTATTAACCTTTTAACTTTTCAGTTAGCTTTTTACTTTTTTCTTAACTTGTTAACTCCAATTAAGTTGGAGTCTGTAAGTTTGTGTTCTGTGTTTGTCTCCCTTCCTCCACCAGGAGGCGCCTGGTTCTGGTCCGCCTCCTCACACACCTGCTGATGGTTTCCTCGTTAAACGGAGTGTTCTTAAGCTGCTGACTGACACTACCTCGACGCCAGAGTGTTTGCCAGTTTTGGGTACTCTAGCCAAGCTGAGTTTTGCTGAGTCAAACTGAGTTCTTGTC
>NW_015154514.1:0-1422 GCF_000732505.1 Cyprinodon variegatus | reverse complement strand
GATGTACTCCGGACAGGGACACTCCCGCTTGCTGTCCTTGAAGTTCAGCAGCATGTTGATCTGGGAAGTTAATAGAGAGCTGGTGAAGATTCTCAGTCATCTGGATCATAGTCACTAAAAAAACTAAACACTGGACGTTGTTTTAAAATGCAAGGATATGCATGTTTTCTAAGCCAAAACAAGGCTTTGTTGGTTTACTCTATAAAGCTTTGAATTGACGCTTATTCAGACATTTTGAATTAAAAAAACTTCCTGGATCACATTTGATTACTGCTGCACTTTAAGGAATGGAAATGTTCTGAAATTTGTACAGAGCCACATTTTATTTTGTTTACACTCTGTGTATACAAAATGACAGTAAAAGTTGTCTAAGTCTAAATTCAGACATACACTCTATGAGCTTTTGCCCTTTTTGGACCAATTCTCTAGTCGTGCAACAATTTTTCAATGCGGTCGACTTTCAGCCTGATGGTGCGTGGTGTAGTGAACAGGGGGTAACGAGGGGCGATCAGCCTCTAATGACCACCTCCCCATCAGGAATCGTAAGGTTGGGAGAAAATCAATCATGTTTGAAATTCAGTCGGCCGTCTTAAGGTGGTCGTGGGCAAATCGCTCAGTGGGCAAACAAGGATTCTTCTTCTTCCTCTCAGAGGAAAACCCAGCAGCATGGCGGGGGTGCAATGAGTGAAATGGAGTTCTGTCTGTAAAACTGGCAGACCGTAGTAGCCAGGTTTGCTCAGCCATGTCTTTGTCCAAATACGTTGTTGCCTTTTCTTTTTTGGGCTTCCAGCACAAAATTGCCCAAATTTCCAAGGCAGCGCGTTTTACTCTAGTGAGCTTCATATTCCTCTTCTATGTGTTTGGCTTTCGGATAAATGAGTCCGAGTAGCGCCATCTCACTGCGGAGCTGAATCCCACCTGGTTTATAGACGTCCAGTTTGAGCAGGTAGATCGCAACAGAGCGTCGGATCGCAGTGTGAGAGCAAACATTGTGAGCTGGGAACTTTTAAACCCTGCGGTTTCGAGCTGTAGCTGTGTGCAATTAATAAAAGTATCGCACCGTGTAAACGTCTTCAAACTTGGAAAACAGAGTCCAGTGTTTTGTTTATTTTTTACTTTTTTGGAGAGATGTGATATTAGTTGGGATAAGATATACCAAGTGACTGAATCAGAAGTCTATTTGAGGTAGATGAGGAGAAACAAAAATAACAAAACTTTTTCCCTGCATGGCACAATGTGAGCTTGCAAAACAAACAAAAGGCCTCCATAGAGCAGCTGGAAAAGGGAATAAGTAGGGAAATGGGAGGCGGAAGTCAGCAAAAGCAGAGAGTTTTAAGTTTTTTTTGGAGAGATTTAAAATAAAACAAATTCAAAATGTTGGTATATGCTTTCAACTTCAAGCTGGACATGATGCCAAATGTG
>NW_015154513.1:3991-5090 GCF_000732505.1 Cyprinodon variegatus | reverse complement strand
GTTTTTGTCCTTTTTTAATTACTTTTAATGGATTATTCTTAGCGCTGCCTTAAAGTCCTTCGAAGTTTCTTTCATTTTGGTTTTCAAGTACATCAGTAATCTTTTAAGCTAATCTGTTTTTGTTTATTCGGCCAATATAGAAAAGGCTCACATCAATAGCAAAATTGAACACTTAATTTAAGAAGTAGATTGTTGAAGCACTATTACCAGCCATAACTGGTGTGTCATGATTTTACTAAAGGTCTGACCCAAAATGCAGAAGACCAAAGAGAGAGACACAGGTGAAAGGTTTAACAGGTTTATTGAAGAGTTTAAGGCTCGGAGCAGAGTTGCTCTGAACTCAGCTCGACCGGAACTGGAAGGTGAAGGGAAGACAAACGATTAGTTTAGGCTCAGTGGGAAATATCATTTGTGGATATGGAGAAGATGATCTGGTTGATGACTCATGTTTCCAGAGAAGTAGTGGGATCTTTGACTCCAATCTGTGTGCTGTTTTCCAGTGTTATTCTGTTTCGGTGGAGGGCGGAACAGGGTTTACCCAGAACTCGGATGGTTGTTGGTGAACGGAGAAACTGACTGCCACTCAGATTTCCTGCGGTACTTGAACGGGTTGTGATGAAGATGATTCCCTTGCTCAGAGAGTTAACTCAACGTCCTCTTCCAGGAAGAAGGATCCAAACCCCCTGTTTGAATCCCCAGCTCGGTTTGAGGCTCAGTTGATTCCTTCAGGGATTGAAGGTCTGAAAAGATCCAGTTTGCATGAAGACTTCCTGCCGAGAGGCATAGACAAAACAAAGTTAAAACTCAGGTAGGCAAGAACTCAGTCTTACTCAGCAAAAACTCAGCTTGGCTAGAGTACCAAAAACTGGCAAACACTCTGGCGTCGAGGTAGTGGCAATCAGCAGCTTAAGAGCACTCCGCTAACAAGGTAACCATCATCAGGTGTGTGAGGAGGCGGGCCAGAACCAGGCGCCTCCTGCTGGTAGAAGAGAGAACAACACAAAAAGACAAACACACAGACTGGAATCCTGACATGGTGATGATTGATTTTTTTTATTTTTTATTACTTTATCCTAACCCTTATGATGAATTTCTTTCC
>NW_015154513.1:0-1384 GCF_000732505.1 Cyprinodon variegatus | reverse complement strand
GTGTGTTTTAACTAATCTAATTAGTTAGAGATGACTTGTGTTAATATTCGTCTTGTATTTATATTATTCAAGATTAAGTGAGAATAAAAAAGAAGCAACTTAAGGGCAGTTATGCAATTTGTCTGTTTTTGGGAAATAACTATTGAACACTGTAAGGATTCCTTTCAAACCAATAGGTGGCAGCAATGTGCACATGAAAATATAAAGAAGAAAATACACAAATGTAGTCACAGTTGCAGCTTGCTTTGCCCCCAACTTTTGCCACTACCCTTTGCCCCCATCCTTTGGCCCCACCCATGCTCCCCACATTCTACAGAAGCACCATAGAGAGCGTTCTGACCAGCTGTCTCACTGTGTGGTGTGGAGGCTGCAGCGCCTCAGACTGGAAGACTGCAGAGAGGATCATCAGGGCTCCTCTTCACCTCCATAAAACACATTTCATCCCAGCGCTGCATGTCCCCAGCCCATAACACTATCAATGACCCCACACACCCCCACCATGGACTGTTCTCCCTGCTGCCCTCTGGGAAGAGGCTTCGCAGCATCCGATGCAGGTCCAGCAGATTCCGACATAGCTTCTTATTCTTTGGGGTGGGTTGCTGGGGGACGGGTTTGGACTGTAGTCGACCAAATTCCCGGACGATTTTGAAATTCCCCCCGGATGAAAAGGAGGACATCTGGTCACCCTACCATATCAACAATTTCAATGTTTCAGTGAGTGAGTGCTAGTTGCTATGATGCGTCTTTGCTCAGTAGCTTCGCTCGTTGTAAACCAACCAATCAGCGCAAACCTCATCTAAATATTCATGAGCATACCATAAAAGGAAGAAAACCTGTCTTTTCATTCTGGGGCTTTTAACGAGGCTTGCATTAGGGCTCATAGAACAGCAAATATGCTATTTTCAGCACAACCAATGTTACACACCCTATTCAGAGACCTTAAGGACCAGCACCAAACACCCTATATAATGATTCTATGACCCCTTTAAAGGGGAAATATATTACCTCAACATTATATTATAAAAGGTGTTCCTCCGCGATCTTATTTGATGCTAATCTAAACAATTTTGGTAGATCATTAAAAAACTCATCTTTTATCCTATTGATTCAGTGATATATTCTGTTGAAGTAGTCTTCTCAGAGACACATTTCACTCTGTTTGCCAAAATTTCTGCTTAAAGGTACAATGTGTAATAGTTCAGGACTTTACTGACATAAATGTGATATAATAACCAAAGATGTAAGATGTTTTGTTTTCCTACTACATTGTAATGATATTATATTTTTTTAAATTGCATGCGATCATACTCCCTGTATGCCTTTCATATAGTTTACCACTGTTGATAGTATCTCTGTTAAGATGGTCTATGTGCCTTTGTAGGCT
>NW_015154512.1:3303-5097 GCF_000732505.1 Cyprinodon variegatus | reverse complement strand
TTTCTAGATCTAAAGTAAAACTGCTTTTTTTTTAAGCCACCTAAACACTTCTTGAGCTCATTCTTTATTTCTACCTTTATTACCATTTTCTCTGCATTCCATTTTAGGTGGCTTACAACTAGTGCCTTATTGGATGCAGTGTCATGATTTCATAGAAAAGTTCAGCGCGTTTCAACTTCAGTTATCACGTCTCCGTTCTCTCCATGCGGTGCTGCTGTTTGACAACATCTCAGCTTTATCTAGTAGCATAAGGTGAGGGAGGAGCACTGAACACTCACCGCATGGAGTTCAACAGTCACCGCTTCACTGCCCCTCACCACACCGGTCTGTATAGGGAGTCTATGTGAATCCAACGCAGTCGGCATTGCCACAACCTCCAGTATGAACGCAGCATTACATTTTTTAATTCAATCACAATACCACAAATATAACAAAAAAATAACAGCATGGTAACACAACTATCAAAGTGTTTCACTATACAAATAAGGTTCTTCACCCAGTGTTGATTCGTTGACGCTGCCTTTTTTCATGACGATAATGAAAACTGACAAGCTAAACATGGATCTTTGATGTCCAAAACATGGCTAGTCATAGGTTTGGGTGTTCGTCAATGAGAAGAGACTAAATGAAAGTTAGTGGGTGGTCGGTAAGACATTTAAAATGCATCATCGAGCTGTAATTTGCTAAGCAGTATCAGCCGTGCTAATCCATCCTGTTTGGTCACACAGCCCCCATGCCCTGCAGCACATTCCGCATGAGCACAGATAGACCATGGCAGAAAATAACCCGGAATGGGCAGATACAACATGCTGAACTGTGAAACTCAACTGTTCTTCTAGTTGTGCTTGTGCAGATATGCGTCTTTAGTGTAGTTCCGAGTCTGCACTTGATACTCCACACTGATGGTTCGCTCTCAGCAGTATGGCTCTTCCTGCCTTTACTACTCAAATTATATGGGGTTGATCATCCTCTGCTAAGCGTAAAAAATCCCTTTGTCAACCATCAAGATTTAATTTCTTCCAGCTCACAAGATGCAATTCTAAGAATTCTTCAATTTCTACCAAAAGGAATCCCTAAATTATATCCAAAGTAAATATTTCATTGCATACTGTTTATTTTTGGATAAAGAGCAAGATGAAAAGGTACAAAGATCTTAGAAAATGTTTTAATGACTCTACAAGGAAATGTTTATATTATACTTTAATAGATGGAAACAAGAGCTACAAGAGAGAAATATTCAATGTTTCCTTTGAATATGTCACCATCTTGTTTTGCATATTCATTCAATTTAAGTCTGATGTCATGGCATTAAAAGGAAATTATGTAGGTTCTCTCTGTATTTTTTATTTTTTTAAATCAAAAACCTATGAATTTAAATCTACTTTGACCCCTAAGCAGTGGTAACCACGGGATAAATTCTTAGAAATAAAGCCAAAATTAAAGTTGAAAGAAGAAAGTTTTTTGTTTTTGCTCTTTTGGAGCAACTGAGATTTTATTGATCTGTGTGTAATGCATTATTAAAAGATTTCCCTTAAAAAGCAAACATTTCCTGATTTACTATTATGTCTAAAACATTTCTATATTGTAAATTGTGTTAGCAGATCTAATTCAACACATATTTGTTAATATAGCAGAAAAACAAGCTATTTTCACAGCTTTTGAGAGACTTCACTTCAAAGTTTTCTGCCGAACAGCAATGATGAACTGCATAGCAGCATTCTATACCCAGCAATTGTATCTAGGCAAGAGCTGTCAGTCTGGTAAAGAATCTGGTTATTTGAAATTGTAAAGGTA
>NW_015154512.1:0-1066 GCF_000732505.1 Cyprinodon variegatus | reverse complement strand
AAACCGAGTCAAATCCCTGAGTATTTTGACCTTGCATAAGGTAAGAAACAGTTTTTGGTTTCATTACAGCTGGTGTAAGTTAGTTTAATCAACTCTGAGTAGGTTCACTTGGGCTGAATCCCAGTCATCTAAACCTGAAAGTCCACCAAACCAAGGCCTTTACTGTAGATTTCAGAAGATAAGGGACAAGTTGAATCCTGTTAACATCATGGGAGAAGAAGAGGGGTACCTGGGTGTTCATTTGGACAACAATCTACTAGACGGAAAGGGAAATATAAAGCCATCTACAAGAAGGGTAGGAGCAGACTTTACTTCCTCAGGAAGTTTAAGTCCTTCAGCGTCTGTAGCAAGATGCTGCAAATCTTTGATAAGTCTGTTGTGGAGAGTGATCTCTTCTACCTTCTAGAGGGGGATTTACTACTAAGCAAAACAAGGCAGTTGTCTGTGGCCCCAAGTTCCTGGCGACCCCATAAAACTCTGTTTACATCTATGGTTAATACAACTATTCATTATTTGTCCATATGTTTTTGATAAAAATCCTTTAGCTAAAATGTTATTAGGACGTTTATAATATTAAGTGCCCCCTGCCCCCCCCCCTTCAGTGTCTACCCTATGGGTTCAATTTATCTGCTGCACAGAAAGGTCCAATAGGATGGACATCCATCTAGGTTCTAGGTTTTGTCCCTCTCTTCTTGTCCCTATTCTTGTTGTTTTCCTCTCTGTTTTGTACTCAGCTGACTTAAAATAGAAGTGCTAGAGGGTTCTGAAAAGTCACTAAATATAGCAACAAAAGCACTAAGTTAGCAATACTGCTCTTCGCATTGTTTTCAAATGGTTTGCTGTTGTCAACATTTCTCCATCTGTATAATGGGTCCATTTTATGTGTTGTCTTAATTCAGAGGGCCCCCTGCCCGTCTTTGGCTAGGGCCCCAAATTTCCTAAATCCGCCCCTGCTACCTTCATCTTGTGGAGTAACAGTATCTAAGCAATTTACTTGATAAAAAGCTCAGGTAACACAGAGTACATGTCAGACTTAATATTACTTTAGCGATAGTTTCAAGGTGTT
>NW_015154511.1:4362-5104 GCF_000732505.1 Cyprinodon variegatus | reverse complement strand
TCTTAGGCAAAACCCTTCACGCTAATGCCTGCTTTGGGAAGTTACGTTCTAGTGGTTAGGGCGTTGCGCTTGGAATCTTGAGGTTCTGAGCTCGAGCCCCACTTCCACGGATTGCCACTCTGAGTCCTTTACTTAAGCCCCACACTGCTCCCCGGGCGCCACACAATGGTAGCCCACTGCTCCCCAAAGGGATGGGTTAAATGCAGGGAGTTCATTTCGTTGCTCTGTACTTGTGACAGTGTGATGACAATAAAAACGCTGGGAAAAAACCCAGGCTGGGAGTCGAACCCAGGACCCACTTGAAGCAAGGCATCAGTACTATAAACTGCACCACCATGCATCCCTGAAAAAATGTAATTTACCATTGGAATTAAATTAACTAAAAAAGATCAAACTCTTTGTGCATCCTTCTGTTATCCAGTTTTATTGGTTTAATTCCTATTTTGTTGTATTTTCTGGATATATTTGAGTTCTTAGGGTTTTATTTGTTGCCCTCTGGTGTTGGTCTCCTTTTTCCCCAGCTCCTTAGACTGCTGTCTTCACACCAGCTACCAATCATCTCGTTAGTCCTCTCTTTGTTCAGTTAGCCATTAGTACTCTCCTTGTGCAGTTCCTCAGTGCTGGTTCCTCGTCTAATTGTGTCTTACCTCGCCGTGATTGTTTTCCCCTGAAGTCTTCATGGTTCTGGTTTGTTTTACCTTTTTTTCATGTTTTATTTTTAGATTCCTGCTTCAGTTTTCTA
>NW_015154511.1:0-1767 GCF_000732505.1 Cyprinodon variegatus | reverse complement strand
AATAATGCTCAAGTTGTGGGGAAATGTAAAGTAGGTTTTATTGTAATAATGTAAGCTTTACAAAAAATATAGTACAGTTATGTACTGTACTTTGGTCTATTAGGCTTACATGAAAAATGAAACACACTTCAGTAAAAACTTCTGCATGTTCTATGATAATATTCCAAAATCTTAAAAACAACAATTGAAAAAGCTTCCTGGATAGCATGTGAAATACTTCAAACTTGGAAAAAAAGTCCAGTGATTTGTTTTTTTTTTTAACTTTTTTGGAATGACTATGACCTGGATGACTGAAAATCGTCACCAGCATCTATGGTGAGATATTTCTACAAAATAAAAATTTTGAGTAGTGGGATTGTATTCTTGTGACCATACTTAATTGAATTTTGTATCTTGTTTTTTTTTTTTTTTTTTTTTTAACCATATTTTAGTAACATCCTTTGAGGCTTTTATGCTATTATTCTTTTTCTTCTGCATAAAGCAGAGAATGAAGCTCAGCACTTAGAAAAAGTTTAACACAAAATGTCCCAAGATTGGAGACATATTATTATTTTTTTGCTTTTTAAATGTCACTTCTGCTGCAATTTGCCCCAACTTGAGTTGATCTTTTTAACTGAGTTTACTTTTATAGTCATTGCATCCAATGTCTACATTCCATATAGTAGAATTTAAAAAAAACACTCCAGTTTTATTATATTATATATATATAATAAGATATAATCTATTACCGGTACATTCATGTCCTACATAAGGAAACCACCATACCTTTAGACTGATTTCTTTTTTTAGTGTCGCAACAGTAAATTGATTGGATGTCATATATATTTATTTAGCTCAGTGTTAAAAAGGCCTACAAGATTTAAACAAAGATTAGTCTATGATTTTTTTTTCTTAAAAAGACAAATAGCTTATATGAAGTTTATCTTGTTTATGAAGTTTGATGGTTCTATTTGTGTGGGTTCCAGCACATATTGGAGTAGAAGGAAACGAGAGGGCAGATAAAATGGCAAAGAAAGCAATTCAAAATCCTATTAGTTTTACAGTTAAAACAAGTAAATCAGAGGGAAAAAGTTTTATTAGGGTAAAGAAAAATGTATGGAAAAATAGCAAAAAAGATGGGATGAAGAAAAAACAGGAAGAGGGTTTTATAAAATTCAGAAGATAGTAGAAAAAGAAGAAATGGAAGATGAAACAGAAAGGAGGAGAGAGTGATAACAAGGTTAAGATTTGGGCATAAAGGACTTAATTATACACTTTTTAAAAATTCAAAAGCAAACTGTGGCAAATTTGATTACTGTGTAAAATATGAAACAATAGATCCAGTTATACTGGAATGTCATAAATATGAAAGCGAGAGAAGATATATTAGAAGAGAGTTTGAATGTATTAAGGAAAAGATTAATTTATTAGATATTTTGAGGAAGAATTTTGGGAGTAAACATATACAAATAATTATTGGGTTTTTAAAGAATACAAAATAATTTCATAGAATTTGATTATAGAGAGGGTGAATGTGTGTATGATATAGACTGGTAGAATACAAAGTTATGTATAATTATGTCGTTTTTTTCCCCCCATAGAATTATATATATGTTTACCACACTCCATACCAGTGAGTGGCAGTAATGCTACTAAATGTTTGTTGCCAACCGCCAATAAATCCAACAATAAGAAGAAGTTTATCTTTTCATTACTTTAATCCACAGCAGGTGTGCTCAATTGAACCAAACACAGCCATCTCTGTCGCCTGAGTCCAATTAAGCTGAG
>NW_015154510.1:0-5104 GCF_000732505.1 Cyprinodon variegatus | reverse complement strand
AGGATGCATGGTTTTCAAATATTTTCCAAATAAATATCTGAAAGGTGCTTTAGTTTTAAATTAATTTTAATCTATTAACAACAAATACAATGTGCCATGGAACTGAGTGCCCATTAGCACAATAACTGCTGTTCTACAAAGGCCTTAAAATGATTTTTAGAGAACATTAACAGCAAACAGCCTCGTGAAGACTAAGTATCTCAGCAGATATGGAGAAACTTGTAAAAAGGTTTAAAGCATAAAGGTTATACAACAATTTAACAAGATATAAACATCTGTTGGAGAAGTCTTTAATCTACTATCCAAGAATGACACAGCTTTAAACCCACAAGCTGGCTCTGAGGGAGCTGCAGATTTTTGTAGGTCAGGTGGATGAATACTACACCTGCCTTTACTGCTCATCATGCATCTACAATTTATAGAAAAAGAGAAAAAAAAAAAAACAGAACGCATACACATGTAGAGGACAGCAAACATGTTGAAGTAGGCAATGTTAGTGATGAGACAAAAATTGAGTCTAATTTTTAAAAAAAATTCACTTGATATGCCATCCTCATGGTGTTCTTTTTATCAGCAGTGACAGCAAAGCTGGGCAGAGTTAACAGGATGACAGATAAAATATAAAAAAAGGAAGAAGCCCTGTAAGGATGGCCCTTAAAATACACTTTACTGGAGATTTAGCAGTAACATGAAAAGATGAGTCAATCAAGCGATTGGATTACTTTTGCGGGACTAAGTAGTCTTTTTTTTTTTTAAAGTTATATCAGCAGGAATTTATGTTCACGTTCAGACACAACCCGAATCACTATCACTCCAGCAAGGTAGCATGCCAACAGTTCATTGTAAATACAAAGTACAACTGAGACTATAATAAATGAGAGGTGGCCATCATCATCCAACATCATTCTGTCCTGAAACCATGATGTTGGATGAAGCTTTTTAATGCAATTTATTTTAGTGTTAGAAGGTGAACGAAATTGCTCCAATCATTAAGTTAAAAATCATAATTCAGAGTTAAGTTGCCACTTGATTGACTGATTGATATACTTTATTGATCACAGTGGAGAAATGTACTCATTACATCAGCTCAAATAGCCAAAGGAAGAAAAGGGTGCTTAGGATATATAGAATATATACAGTGCGTCCACATATCACAGCTTGTGTAGCTTATGTGTTACTTTGACCATTATCTCTAACAGAACACAAACATCCCATAATAGTAAGACAGCAGAGAGCCAGAAACATTAACCCAGCCATTACCTGCAGCAGATCTTGACCTCAACATTTGAGGATGAACCAACAAAGCTGTGTCCAAAGAGGCTTTTCCTCGGAGCACAGGGTCCAAAGAATCAGCTGGTACCGTCTCAGTTTCGCACAAGAAAGGATGTCCTCAGAGATCAGGTGTCCTTTTAGTACACAAATGAGCTTTTTGTAAAGAGTAAAAGGAAAATCTGCACTATATGGGAGGTCATGTACCATTTTGTGGGTACCCTTATCTCTACACAAAGATATCACTAATACTGCAACAAATGGATTATTTCTCTTTTTTTTATTTCTGGCAAACTCTATTGTTCTTAACGTATAATAATTTTTGTATGCTTTTCCTAATCATTGTGGGAATTTCCCATTCCAGTCTCCTATATTAAATTTCTGTTTGTTTTTAAATTGTCATTGTTGTGTTCATTTGCATGAGTCCATTTGCATGTCATTTTGCTGCAGGCATCCTTTAATGTTCCCACTGAGAAACAATAAAATATATTTTGATTACATATTAATTAAGCACATTAAATAAACAATAAAAAAAAGACTCTAAGGGCTTTCTGTATGATATAAAGCAAACAAACTCATCATTAAGCCTATGACAAAAGCCGAGTTAAACAAAAAATAAATACGTAATTCTTCTAAATATTGCATATTTTAAAGAGGTTAAAAGTGTTGTTTTTTTTGGCAAAGTGTGGGATAGTCATTCATAAAGTAATTTAAAAATCAATGTAAAAAAAATATTTCCAGAGTTTATAGGGATTTGTTAAAAAATATGTTGCTGTTGATTGAAAATCTCTGTTGACATGGATCCCAGCATTTACTCATTATTCTGAAAAGCATTAGCAACTGGATGTAATGCTAATAAACCTTTGGTTATCTAACAAAAAAAATGATTTCTGTGTGATTTTTTTTTAAAGATTTGTCCTGGTTTTTGTAAGTTTTGTGTATGTTATGGTAAAAATGCTTTTTCCCTTTTTGAACGATAAATAAGCTTCAACCAGACAATCAAAATCCAAGCACAAAGTGATCTATTTCATATTTTATTTTGTCATGTTTGGATCCAAAAAACTGTACTTCAATTAGATTTTACGTACCTCTATTAAAAAGTTTATATGATACATAAAAAATTAGTAGTTTCACACTTTTTTTCTAAAACTTTCCTTTTCACCATGCTGCAGACAACTGGTAAATTGCATTGAAGTAATATAAGTGGGTGTACCCCTACACTTTTCTGGAACAATTTTTTTATTCATTTTCAGCATTTAGTTCTTGTGTGTTCACACCTTCCATCAATATTTTACAGGCTAGGTTGTGTAAAGAGCTAAAAAAAGAAGCAATATGTTCTCATCCTATAAATGCATCATCAAACACTGCAAAAATATGGCACAATCATGTCATTACAACTGGATTTTTGTCCAAAATGTATGTGAAGACAAGCGAGAAACTACAGAGGATGGCTGCAGCGATTTCATCAGATGGGACTGATTCTTAATCTCTGTTTTATTTTTGAGCAACACTTCAAAATGATAGATATGACAAAGCAGTGTACTGTAAAACAACACCAAAATAACAACAAAGCGAATTTGAATGAAGTACTGAAGCATCATTCTTTAGGGTTAGTTTTCTTTAGCTGGATTTTCTTTTGTTTATGTATAAAACTGTGATCAGCTCCAAATGTTGGACCTGCAGGTCTCTGCTAGAAAGCTGACGCTGGATGGAGAATTCATTTTTCAACATCATTTAGTCATCTAAATTCACATGATGAAATTTAAAGAGATATCAGAGTTCACAGTTTAACTGTCAATCTGGAAATTTAGTAAGTACGAGTGTGTAAATATTGCTATAATGCTGAGTATACCCAGGTAGACACAATGTTGAATTTGGATTGAAGTTACATAATATAGGCATCATGCCAGCAGATTATAGCAGATTTTCTGTTGCACTGTAATGGATAGATTTCACATGTAAATAAAAACTTTTAAAATGATCACTCATTTTATAAGAGCATTCCCCTTCCCTGTTTCAAATGCAAATACAATTTATCTGAAGTATAGCAGTTTTCTTCAGTTTTCTTTCAATCCTTGCACTACACCTTTATTTTATATATATATATCAAATAAATTATATATATATAAAATAAATTTTATATATATATATATATATATATATATATAATGATATATATTTATTTATTTTTTATATTCATTTATTTATTTTTTGCATCTGGAGGGTGAAACAAAAGTTATTTCCCTCTGGGATTATTAAAGTATTTCTGATTCTGATTTCTGCACAAGTGGGTGGATTTATAATATCTATAACATGAACCAGGGAAACACAGACTCCTGTCTTTTTCTTTCCAAAACAACAAGAAAGGTGACTTATGCCCGGTGCAACCCTGCAACGTTTCTGATTACCTTTGCCTCCTATGAAACATTTTGCATCCCAGCAGAAGTGATGTGGAGTGGTGGGTGGGGTTAGATCAGGTCAGAGGATCTGACCAATCTGAGCAGAGTGGGCTTTGTAGGAGGGGAGGGCTTAACATTACTACTTAATCATTTTATAACCATTAATATAGTCTTATCACTGCAAAGATAAACAATAAAACAGTTAGATAGTATAATTGCAAAACGTTTTATTTAAGATTATAGCCATCCTGATGAGGAAAAAAAAATATTATTATATATTATTATAATATTTGAAGGCTGTATGAAATGTTTTATTATCTGTAATGCTGTGGATCCAGGTTGATCAAATATTAATCTAACAGATAATTGAATGAAGATGCATGATTTTTTTTTGCATGTTTTTTTTGAGAAGCCAGGTGAAGCATCTTAATCATCCCTTCCTTATGCAGCGTTCACCTGCTGCTGCAGGGCTCATATCTAGGGTTGAGTACTGTAGGGTTGAGCATGGCCTGATGTCATCCCTCTGATAGTGAGTGTCATTGCGACACAGCAGGTCACCTCCTGGCTATAACCCAGCGCCGGCCGGGCAGCGGTCCACGCTGTGTTCCTCCTCCCACTCCAGCTCCACAGACAGGGCAGACTGCGCTCCCACTCATCAGCCTGCTGCTCCGCTTCTCCTCCACGTTTCCTCCACCTCAGCCTGTATGGTGAGTATTTGTTTTAACACTTTTCACGCTCAACCGGTGAGAGCTCTGTTTTAGAGTAATGCCTCAAGTTTTTATTTATGTTTCCTAAAGAAAAAAAAAAACTCCTTTCAGTGAAGTTTGGTGCGATTAATTAGATTGTTATGTAACTGTAGCAGCCATCTTTCAGTTTCATCCGAGACAAGGCTGCTGTTTTATTATTACAGTCCATTAGAAGATGCACTTTGGGTTCCACGCGTAGTCCGTCCGTGAAATCACTGTTATACCATAAAAGCGATGAGGATCGGTTTTTTTGTTTTTGTTTTTTTTTTCCCTGTGAGGAGCGCACTTCACAGGCGGAGCAAAGTTAGGAGAGCTCCTTCTAAGGAAAAGTTTTAAAGCTTAAATAAAGGGAGACTATTTTAGAAATAACCAATCAATAAATAAGCATTGCAACTGTAATCTTTTAGCAATAATCTATGTATTACAATCAAATTCAGGTCACATTAATTTATACTCAGAGTTTGAAAATCAGTGATCAAGTCTTTCCACTGATTCTTAATTGGACTATGTTTGGGCTTTGACTAGACCATTCTGACACATGGACATGCTTTGGCTTTTTGTCTGATTTGTCTCCTTGTGTGATGCTATAGCTCAGTATTATAACAAACCCTACATTAACTATGCTTCCATGGAAAGGTTCATTTAAGCAGCCCATTAGATGCACTGATTGTATGTAAACAGGCTCAGACT
>NW_015154509.1:4065-5105 GCF_000732505.1 Cyprinodon variegatus | reverse complement strand
TGGGAAATACGGCACCAGACACTTTCCTTTAGATGCCCCTTCAGACTTTGGACTGGGGACCCAGTTCCTGGTCCCTGCTAGAACCTTAGCAGAATGTGTTTTTGTTTCAGTGTTCCTCTGGGGTGCTTCATGAATCAGACAGGTTGAGGATGGACTGTCCCAGCTGCAGGAAGAGCACCTGTTCCCAGTGCAGATCACCAGTAAGCCTCACTAACCCGCCCACCCAAACACATGCAGGCAGCTGAACTGGACCCAGACCAGAACCTGACTGTGTTCTGTCTGCTCTGCAGTGGTCAACTCACCATCAGGGACGGTCCTGTGATGAGTTTAAGGTGTGGCAGCAGCAGAACCAGCAGGATGATCATCCACCTTCCATGCTCCAAAACCTTATCGGTAAACGATGTGCTGGGCTTCAACATTGTGTAGCGTCCACAGTTCCAGGATACCACATTAAAACCACCAGGAGAACGCACTAAAGCCAGCCATTGCCCCTGAAGCCAGCTCTGGGGTTGGCGTTCGCCAGTGAGCGCCTGGCGGTCAGGTTCTTCCTCAAGGAACCGGGCCAGGCCAAATTTGAAGCAGTGAGGCAAGTGGGCTAACCCTCCACCTGCAGGGGGAACCATGAGGGACCGGTGCAGAGAGAACTGGCTGATGGAGGCGGCGTGATCCACAGACGCTTTAACTGGCTCTGGGGACAGAGGAAGTGACCTCGCTGGGGGGTGAGCCTGAGCTTGTGCAAGAGGGGGAGTGATACCTGCATGTAATAGTCGGATTGGCCCGGGCTCTGGAACCCAGCTGCTTGAGAGAGGCTGGACTCGCCTACTCTGGAGTGGCCCATGGGGGGGCCTGCTTCTCTCCCCAGTTTAACTGTCTCCTGGGGGCCAGTACAGAGTAGCAGGCCTTCTTAGTGTCCCTGGCAGAGGTGCAGGGTAGCTGGGAAAGGACAGTTACATTAAAGGAATAGTACACCCAAAACATGATTAGCCTTCATTTTCTACTCACCCCCATGCTGAACAACACTCTGGAGTACTTTTTTGATA
>NW_015154509.1:0-1348 GCF_000732505.1 Cyprinodon variegatus | reverse complement strand
AAAAGGAAAGTTTTAAGCCTAGCCTTAAAAGTAGACAGGGTGTCTGCCTCACGGACTAAAACTGGTAGTTGGTTCCACAGGAGAGGAGCCTGAGAACTAAAAGATCTGCCTCCCATTCTACCTTCCAAGGTATCTGCAGTAAAACTACCATCTTCTTGGTCCTCAGAATGTCCCAGCTGTCAGTTTGTCTTCAGCCTGTCAAAGGGAGGATGTCTTCACTTCACCTGCACCCAGTGTCGCCATCAGTTCTGTGGCGGCTGCAGACAGCGCTTTTCTCTGGGTTCTGTGAGTCCCTGTTCTGAAGCTTATGCTAAGATTAACTGTGACGACGCATTTTGTTACCTGCATTATTTTGCTGGTCCAGCACATAGTCTCAACTCTCTCAGGATTTGCGTAATTTTGCACCTTTTTCAAATGTCTCTTTCTGTGACCTCCTCAGGAATGCAGCTTCTCTGCTCAGTGTGGCTCCAAAGGTCTTCATGCCCACCACCCCAGGGACTGCCTGTACCACCTTAGAGACTGGAGCGTGAGCCGTCTGCACCAACTTCTGCAGGTCAGATGCTTGATGCCTGCAGTGGTCTAGGTCAGGTTGACTCTCTGCTGATGCTCTAATCTCTGTTAGTATCACAGAGTATCTCCTTCCTGGTGGAGACCATCCCATGGCAGCTTGACTCCATCCAGTATGACAGGTGATGTCATGCCTGTTATCAGTGTAGAGAACAGGAATACTGAGACATACTGGGACTCCAGCCCCAGCGTGTCTGACAGACATATTTGGTTTCCTGCAGCATGTCCGATGTTAGAGCTACGAGACAACAGCTTTGGGACTAAGGAAGAACCATGTGGACGACCGGCGCTGTCTGAGTTCGGAGGATACTGCCAGTAAGATCCCCTGTGGTCCAATCAGAGTCCACGTGATTCCCAGTCCTCGTACCTGTTCAGGTGAGCTGCTCTCTGTCCTAGCAGGGGTCACTATAAAGAGCGACTGGTGGAGCTGATCAACCATTGGCGTGTCGACCCAGCAGTCCTTTTCAGTCCTGCAGAGATGATTGCAGAACTACAGCGATGGAACATTGCCATGCCAACAAGGAAGCTTGAAGAGCCAGAGCCAGTTTATGCCCACCGCCTGCGGCTGGTTAGTGATATCATTATAACCACTGTTTACCTGGACCTAATTGAGCAGCTGCACACAGTTATAATAACAATCAGCTTTCAAAGATTCAGCACTTGTAGGAAACACACTCGTATCTTCCTGAAACCACACCTGAACCTTCCACGATCCACACCTGGACCATCCTGAAACCGCACCTGAACCCTCCATGATTCACACCTGGACCATCCTGAAACC
>NW_015154508.1:3862-5108 GCF_000732505.1 Cyprinodon variegatus | reverse complement strand
AAATCCAGAAATCCAACTAAAATGTTAAACAAACCAAAAACCATGGAGACAACAGGGGAAAACGAGCCTGAGGAGCCGGGGAGAGACGAGCTGAGTAGACAGGTACAGCAATGACAAGGAACCAGCACTGAGTGACTGCAGAGGTGGAGTATTTAAGGAGAACAGAACAAAGGATGGACTAATGAGCTGAGTAAGGAGCAGGCGTGGGTGGAACTGGCAAGAGGAAATCCAAGGGGAAAGAAAACAAGCACAAGGGGGCAACACAGAGTAACTAAAGAACGCTTGAATATGATGGAAAATAAATCAATAAACAAAACAACTGATAACAGAAAACGAAAAACTCGGATTCAAAACAAATGGGAAGAACCATAACAAGAACTGTTCCACTTTGCTAATTTTGAGACTGGGTGGAGGAGAGGAAATAGTTCAGTCCTGTACTAAAGGATATAGGGAGGCTGATTTCTGTCTCCAGCAGGAACAATTGCACAGCAGGAACAATCTGTCTCCAGCAGGAAATAAGTTTGAAACAAAGACCTAAAGGAAACTGAATGAAGATCTAACCAAACATGGCTATCTGGACTGTAGGAGACCATACAAACCCCACATACGAGGGCCCCAGTCTATATTTTACCTTTTGTTTTCTTTATAACTGTGCATAATCTAGTTACCAATTAGACTACAGAAATAGGATGATATTTTGCAGGATTGTGGAGTTTTTTCCCCCCTATATTTTCTTTTTATATGAACAACAGAATAAAGGAACTTTTCCCAATGGGGAAACATCTAGGTCACAATGCACGAGCCCTTTAAATCCATCCATCTAGTTAATCTATTCATTCATTGTCTATACCTGCTTATCCATGCAGAGTCATAATAGGGCAGGCGCCTATCTCCGAGGATCATTGGGATAGTACACCCTAAATGGGTCACCTGTCCATCACAGAGTAACAAAGTGCAAGCAACCATGCACGCAAACCCTCGTAGCCAAGTAGAACTTGGAAAGACCAAGGAGACCAGAGTCCCGGGGCTCTGGCCAGAGGGCCCTTAAACCCACTTTGAATATTTCTCTCTCATTGTTCCTCTGTTTCTATCCATGAAATGGGATGTTTTCTCTATATTTCCTTTGAAAAGTATGACATTTTTAAACAAAGGTCTAAAGTGTGATGGCATTTTAAGGCAGCCAGTGAGGTTCTCTGTGGTTTAAATTATCAAGCCTGTATGAACCGATTAAAATCATTAAAGTGGA
>NW_015154508.1:0-1057 GCF_000732505.1 Cyprinodon variegatus | reverse complement strand
TCGAAACACGCCCCATAATCACAGCTCTATGGAGCAGTATCAGACTCATATTCTGACTAGAATTGAGTCGGACTACGTCAGGCTAGTGTCGATGGTGTTTGAACTTCTCCGTACGTCCATTTCACCCACTGAACTACCGTTATTCATCTATGACCGTTGGAACTCGGTTTGCATTCTATGACCCCTTTAAATTTAGTTTGTGTTAATTAAGAGTTAACATAATTGCAAATATTGTATATATTTTATTTTTTTAAGTTTTTGCGGTACTAAAGGCGGGGGTTACCAATCTACTCGCTCTGGAGAGCAGAGTTCTGTGCTTTTGTTGTTGCCAAAGTCTCCAGTAGCAGAAAAAAGTCACTAGATTTGGCGCTAAGTGCTTTTTTGTAATAAAAGTGCTAGAGGGGTCTGAAAAGTCGCTAAATTTAGTGACAGAGCACCAAGTTGGCAACACTGCTCTTCTAGCCATTTGTGTTCAAATGGTTTGCTGCTGTCTATTTGGACCTTTCTGCATATGCACAGCAAATGGACTGATCCATGGTGGACACTTAAAGGGGGGGGCCCTGAGAGACACTTAATATTATAAGCATTCTGATGGCATTTTAACTAAAGTATTTCTATCAAAAACATAATTAATGTGCGCAAACAAGTACAGGGCTCGATGTTAACTATTGCCCGATCTCCCGGGGCAAGTAGTTTTTATTGTCGGGAGAGTACAAATTTCATTGCATTTGCCCGCCAGGCAAGTGCAATGATCGCAAAAAAAGAATATTTATCACTCAAAATTACTATAAAATCACCGACATTCGATGAAAACGACCCAGAAGGGTTCCCGGTGCTATTTTTGTTGTTTTGTACACAGTCTCGCGTGATTTGAAAAACCCGGGTGATTTTCTGCCAGATGTCGTGATTTTTGTCCACCTAGTGGTAATTTTGATGTAGTTACCAAAACGACAAACAAGCTACAAAGCGCTATCATATCAGTGTATTCTCATTATGAGTTCGTATGAAATCGTACGAAAAGTTATGCACCGTAATTTCGTACGTTTTTTTCGTTATA
>NW_015154507.1:3690-5109 GCF_000732505.1 Cyprinodon variegatus | reverse complement strand
TGAATAAAGGACAGAATGATGGTTTAAAGCAGCTCTGCTTTGTTTACATGTAAGCATGACCTGCAGGACGGACGAGTTTCACCACTTTATGTTAAAATCATTGGAAAAACGTTTCTTCAAAACAAGTTTTTTTTACTTAGATTTTTAAATCTGGAAAAAAAACATTATCTCAATAAGTCATTTTTTCTTAAAATAAGTGCTTTTGTTCTGGAATTGACGAGGTAAAAAAGACATTTTGCCAATGGAACAAAACTATTTATGTTTAAAATAAGAAAAAACGTATTTTAGGGGCATTTTATCTAATTATCTTATTTTAGGAGTAAAAAGCAGAGCATCTTAATTATCTGCTCTAATTAAGGGTAAATAAATTTAATTTAAGCAATTTGTACTTATTTCTAGATCGTTTTTCCAGCGCAGACGATGGGATCTAACATTCCTCTGAGCTTCAGGAGCGTTTCACCAAATAATATTTGATGTTTTCTTCGTTTTTAACTTCAGTTAAATGTTTAAGTTCTGCTCTGATAAAACACTGAGCTTCATTTTACAGATTAATGCAGATTAAAATCTTTTCTACCGATCCATAGAAGGAAGAAGGATGAGTGGAGGAAAGAGGAAGGGGAGCAGCTTACCCGCCTGCTTGGAGTCATTGGGCTTGATGCAGCGGATGTAGGACGGCTCCTTGGACATCAGGATCTCCATCAGTTTGGCCAGACTGGCTTTGAACTGGGTGGCTGCCTAAAGGGGCCGAAGCAGACCAGTCAACAGAGCCGAGGAGAGACCACAGCAGAAGAAGAAGGAGGAGGAGGTCTGATGCTGCTGGGAGGACGGCGCCGGGACACTGCCCCCCCCCTCCCCACAGACAGCCCACTGCTGCTCACCGTGTCAGGACGCTTCCTGTCACTCAGCTCGTCTCGGTCAAAACACTGCGTCAGGATCTTGTTCTCAGACATGCACATAGCCTGCAGGCACAAACGCATCAGATGACCTCAGGCTGCAGAGGGCGCCGTTCTTTCTTTCTAAACGTTTCTCACCTCTTTCAGATTCCTGAAGAGAAGGTCGTTGTTTTTGTCCAGAAAGCCTGAATGAGCATCAATGAAAGAATAAAAAAACCTCTAATTATTCTGAGCATGAAACTACGGTTCAAGCCCTCCCTCCTGCAGGGGGCGCTCTATTCGGTCAGATGCAGATCTATATGCCTTCTCTGAATTTGCCGAGACGTCGAACTAATAAAGCTTCAGCTAAAGGGAGAGAGATCCAGAGAAATACAAAACATTCTTACATTTCTGGAACTCTGGAGGAGTAATAGAATATTCTGATAGGATGGATGCATGTTGCAAAGAACAGTAACTGCTCACATGTTTTTATCTCTCTCTCCAAGTATATATATATAGATATATATATATAGATATATATATATAG
>NW_015154507.1:0-1422 GCF_000732505.1 Cyprinodon variegatus | reverse complement strand
AGCTTTTTAGAAATCAAAGTGCTAGAGGGGTCTGAAAAGTGGCTAAATATAGCGACTAAAGCGCTAAGTTACCAACCTACCTGATTGAAAGCAACAGGTAAAAAGTAATTTGATTATTTTGTAGATGAATAACTAAAGCGGAAGTTTGCAGGAGCAGCGGCCTGATGGTTAGGGAATAGGGCTTGGAATTCTGAGGTTTTGAGTTTGAAACCCACTCCCACAGAGTGCCACTCTGACTCCCTGAGTAAGACCTTAAACCACTGATTGCTCCCCGGGCGCCGCACCATGGCAGCCCGCTGCTCCCCGGGGGGATGGGATACATGCAGAGAGGGAATTTCTACAATTAAAGTTCAAATTATTTATTTATTTTGTTCTTTTTTTAACGTTTTGCTTTTCGGTGCCTGAAATCTGGCAGGTTGAAAACTTTTTTGAAGCGTCTGAAAGGAGTTTTCTTCAGCTTCAGAAGCTCCGGCTGCAGCTCCTCACCAGGATGGAGATGATGCCTTTGAACTTCTCCTCCACCAGGTCACAGATGATCTTGTTGTTGAAATACTGGACTGGTTCCCACTGCAAACACACAGATGGTTATGAAAGGAACTGGAAAAGGTCAGAGAGAGGCAGCAGGGAAAACATGGAGGACAGGGAAAGCTGAGCGCCATCCAGAGAATGTCAGGAATGCGGCCTCAGACAGCTGTTAGCCGTGTTAGCCGTTAGCAGCCCACGGCCCTCAGCGCGCATCATAAAAGGCTCTTTGAGACGCAGATTCTCCCACAAACTGTTTGTTCTGAATATTTTCCCTCAGACTGAAGACGGGCCTTTGTTCTGACAGGGAAGGCCGGGAGGGGGGGGGGGCGCCATGAGCTCAGCGGGGGTCTGGAAGCCGCAGAAACGTTCAGTCTCCTCAGGAGAACAAAGGAACCCGTCTGCAGGTTTTGCTCCTCATGGTTCTCCCTAAAACCAGTCGCTCCAGCTGAATTCAGACCATCCCATCAGGACTCTGAGCAGAAGGCGAAGAGCGTCTTCCTCCATGGGACGGAGGAAACAGTGTCGCCTCTTTATGGTATCAGTACCTTTAGCGACCATCCAGACACGAAGATGGCGGCAGAGGAAACAGCTGGTTTCATTTCCTCTTTAGGGATTTAGTTACAATTTAAGGTAAAAAACACCTGAAGCAAAGATTGGAAACATTTAGAGACAAGATTTATATTTTAGATGAAGTTCCTTCAAACATCAATGGAAACACGTCTGGTTATCAGCTGACCTCTGACCTCTCATGTTGTTTGGGCTAAGGGTTCAATTTAAGAAAAGGAAGTTCAGGGTCAGATAATTTAGAGTCAAAATATTCAGGGTCAGATTATTCAGGGACAGATTATTCTGGGACAGATTATTCAGGGTCAGATTATTCTGGGTCAGTTAAGGATC
>NW_015154506.1:3381-5109 GCF_000732505.1 Cyprinodon variegatus | reverse complement strand
GCTAGCCATTCTAAAGCAGCCAGGGGGTGATTCTAAATGAGCCAAAAAGCAGAGACAGGAGCAATTGTCAAACTTTTGGTGTCAATCATTCGATTTCATCCTGGACACTACAGAAAATGGGCTTAAAGTGTTAAAAACCGGAATTCTCCTTTAATCAGATATCTATCTTTTAACCCTTGCTTTGATATTGTTCAAATTGTAGATATATAGTACCACACTTCTCATAGGAATATCATATCCCAGAATCTTCTTCACTTTCATTTACATTTTTTTCAAAATGTAAAACTTTTAGGACAGTTAAAAGATATGTGAGAGTGTCCCACCTTCACTGATCCATCATTCTGCCAACACCCTGTGTTTGTGTCCTTATATTAATTCTTGACTTTAGGTGTGATGACAAATCATATTAGATTTTTCCAAGTGAACTCCCTCCATATCCGTGAATTGGTGGATGTCTGATGTGTTTTCCACATATCTAGCCAATCTTCATCTGAAATTGTCGTGTTAAACTCTGATTCCCTCTTTTCTTTCATTAACTTAGTTGAAAGTTCATTCACCATCAGTTTTTGATATAGAGTAGAGATTATTTTAATTTTAGTTCCACTGAATGAATTTATCACTATTTTGATCAGCCCATTCACTTCTACAGAGGGATCCCACCTGATTTCTGCCTTATAATAGGCTCTTAATTGCGGGTATCTGTTAAAATCATGTTTATCTAAATTATACGTCTCCTTTATTTGTTGACAACTCCCCAGCTCTCCGTCTCTCTGAAGGATATACCATCCTGTGTTCCTCTTGCTTATCCAATATTTGAACCCTTTATCATTCATTGCTGGTTTGAAGTGGCTATCATATGCTACTCACCTGAGCACTTTCATTTCTTTATTTATCTTGTGTTTTCTTAATGAACCATAATTCCAGTGTGAACACTGTAATTGGATCCATGTTTTTATCCTCTCATATCTATCGTCATCGCCAATAAAACTTTGTATTTGATATCCTCCAAACTCTTTCTCCATATCTTTCCACTTAGCCGTGTAGTCTGATGTGCAGCAGCCTATGACATGTCTGAGCTGAGCTGATCAGAAGTACTCCCTTCATTTTGGGAGACCCATACCCCCTTTGTCTTTCGGTAGTTGGAGAGTTTCATTTTTAACTTTAGGTTTTTTTCCACCCCAAATGAACCTAGATATGATCTTATCCCAGATCCCAAATTGTGTTAGAGGGACCTCTACTGGTTGTGATTGGAACAAGTATAGAAGTTTTGCCTGTGTAACCCAGAGGTTAACAGAGCCACCAAAGTGTTAATAAAAACAACAATAAATGCCTAAAATAAAAAGTCAATAAATTAGTTCATATGGTAAAACATATCTAAAGATATCTAAAAAGTTTTATTCCATTTTACTGTATATTATTTGATTAAAAACAAACAAACATCCAAACCAATTATTTACATTATTAAATGGTTGAAACTGATGTAGATTTCTATTACGAAGGGCATTTTGTTCTAAAGCCTCTGCAGTAACTTACATCCAATCGGATCATTGCGGGAATTTCCCATGTTGGTGAGACACACCAAAGTGCTGCAGTAAAATTAGCAGAGAAGCAAGTGGAGAAATTGAGTCTAAACCTGAAAAGTACATTTTGGTACTCCAAAGAAGGTATTTTGTTTTCACTCCAGAGAAGATATTTTTTTGTTTTCCGGTTTTGAGCTACTGGTGTTTT
>NW_015154506.1:0-2836 GCF_000732505.1 Cyprinodon variegatus | reverse complement strand
AAAGAGTTAAATAGAGAAATACCTTAAACTACCTTGAACTGAAGATTAAAATAGCTAAAGGTTGCAACCTATATTGATAGGACCCAAAGGAATTAAATATCCTAAAATTAAACTAAGAAGGTTTAATACAAAAAGGGATTTATTCTGATCTTGGTCCACAGAACTTTATCATACTATAGTGACCCTTGGAGGTGCTATACCTGCACATTCATTTGAATGATTTAAATTCTTGAGTTCAGACCAACCAAGGGCATAGTATCTTTTCGTATCTCTTGGCTTATTTTATCGTACTTTGCTTTATACAGTGTAGATAACCCTTTATTAATGTTACCCCTAGGTATTTAATTTCCTTCATATTCCATTTGATGGAAAATGATTCCTGAATTTCTTTCGATGGGGTGTAATTGAGTCTTAGAATTTGTGTTTTGGTTACATTAATTTTATATCCTGAAATTTAACCATATTTACCAAAAATATCCATCAGCGCTGGTAGCGATTCATTTGGCTGTTCAAGGAAAGTTATCACATCGTCTGCGAAAAGCCCTATTTTGTGTTCCTCTCCATTTACTATAACTCCCTTAATTTTCCCGTCTTGTCGTACTGCCTGCGCCAAAGGCTCTATAAAGAAGGCGAACAGTGTGGGTGACAGGCAGCACCCCTGCCTGGTTGATCTTTGTATGTTTAATTTGTCACTCAGGCTTCCATTTATTTTTAATTCTCACTGTGGGGTGATGATATAGTGTCTTTGTACATTGTACTGATTTATTACTGAATCCAAATCGTTCTAATGTTTTATATGGAAATTCCCAATTTACTAAATCAAATGCTTTTTCTGCATCAACACTTACTAGTATGGTGCTTTGTTTTCCCAGCTGCGCTTGTTCTACTATGTGTAGAACTCTTCTAATATTATCATGTGTTTGGCGTCCTCATAAATCCTGTTCGATCTTCGTCTGTAACAAAGGTATTTAATCTATTAGAAAGTATGTTTGTCTATATCTTATAATCTACATTAAACAGTGAAATTGGTCTATAGTTGCCACAGTCTTCCTCATCTTTTCCTTGTTTTGGGACGACTGAGATGATGGCTTCACTCCATGAAGGAGGTATTTTATTGTTACTGAGTGTCACATTGAAAGAAGCTGTTAGTATTGGTGTCAACTCCTCTATAAACGTCTTGTTCCAGTCTGCTGGGTATCCATCACTGCCTGGAGATTTATTATGTTTTAATGTATTTATTGCCTCTTTCACTTCCTCTGTTGTGATTGTATCATTTTGGACTGTGTTTAAAGTTTCTCATAATATTCTCAAACATGTCCTCTATTTCCTGTGGATTATCTGTTAGTTCACCTGTGTGTGGGTTTCTAATATTATATATGGCGTTCTGTGTTTGCTGTTTGCGTATACGTTTCACTATCAGTTTAGTTGCCCTTGAAGCTGCTTCGTAGTAATTCTGTTTCACAAATGTGTTCCTTTTTTCAGTCTCTCCTAGTAGTATGTGATTTATTTGGTTTTAACTATTTCTTGGTTTATCTTTGAGTCTTTTGTTTTCTGATATTTCTGTTCTAATTCCCTAAGTTTCTCTGTATTTGCCCTGTCTGTCTGTAGTTTAATTCTTTTATCATGTGTAGTTTCAGCTATTAACTTTCCCCTAATGACTGCTTTCATGGCATCCCACAATATTGTTGGGTCTACTGTTCCATTATTATTTTCTTTGGAATATTGCTTAATTTCTGCTTTTATGTTTCCTCTCCATTGTTCACTATTAAATATTCCTACATTCAGTCTCCATATTGAATTTCTTTTCCTGTTGTTCAGACATATCTGTAAATAAATTGGATTATGGTCAGAAACATCTGCAGCTCATATCCTGCATTCCTTCACTCTGTGTTTGTCTTCTGCCTTGGTTAGAAAATAATCTATTCTTGAATGTACGCCATGAACAGCCCAGTAATGTTTAAAAAAACATTTTTCTAATGGGTGATGGTTTCTCCATACATCTGTCATTCCTTCCTTTTAATATCATGCATCTTCGTTCTTTATCTTTTAATTCCTTTTTGTAATGAAATCGTATTGTGTGCGTAATTAAAGTTGCAACACCTCTTCTCGATCCTCTCCATATGAACTATCTTCATACTGTCATGATGGGGTCTAAGAGAGTAAAGCCCAAGATGCAGAACACACACGGAGAACGTTGGTAAAAAGTCCAAAGAGTTTATTGTAACACAAGCACGTAGTAAATATGCAGGAACAGTTCAGTCCGGGGGCTGGTTCACTGGGGTATGTGCGGGGAACGGAGGATGGCTGGTACTCTGAGATCATGAGGGGCTAAGCTTCTAGCTGTGAGCTTAGCAAGGCTAAGTTGGATCTGAGCTTCCAGCTCAACACAGAGAACAACAGGGGTTAATCCATATGGAAACAGTGACTCCAGCCCTAAGGGAAAAAGACAAAGAAAGCAGAAGAGGATCCTCGGCGCCCTCTGGTGGGCAAGCCTGAGGATCCCAACACATACAAAGAAACTTTTAAAAGTACAGTACTTTTAAAATTTTTCATGTTCCGTTTTGGATAAATGAGTCTCTTGTAAGAATATAATTTCTGCCTTTTCCTTCTTCAGTTTTGTCATCACCCTTTCTTTTGTACTCCATGCATTCTGACCATTCACATTCAGTGACATTATCTTGATATCAGTCATAACTATGATTTATTACTCCCTTTAAATGTGTTCCCAAGCAACTCAGAACAGAACCAGCATGAACTTATGCTAACCAAACATAAACCAAAAACCAGAGCAGAGTTGAGTTTTACTAGTCTTAGTTGAGAGTGTTAAACTGAAATA
>NW_015154505.1:3926-5109 GCF_000732505.1 Cyprinodon variegatus | reverse complement strand
AGGAGGCCTCCGATTGGTCAAATTTCTTGTTTGGTTCCTTACCGGCTTGTTTTGTTTGTATGACCACCATTGTGGATAATGACTGGTGAAGATGAAGCAGCTAGAAAAGCGAGGTGAGAACGCTGGGACCCTTTTTCCACCTGGATCCCCGCTCTTTTTGGCCCTCATGTCCCTGCATTGTTGCACAAAGTTGCCCCCATTTCCTCAGCGCCTCTGTCGTGTCTAGACCCACAGCTAGTTCCTGATTGGCCCTCAGGCGTTGTGGCGTGGTATAACAACTCAGACCACGCTTCAATATTGGGCATAAATGCGACAAGCTCACTGCGACGCACTGCTGCGGGAGGATAACCAGTCCTTCACACCTAAGGAGAATTTAGAAAAGCCAATTAACCTAACACAACCAAAGCCAATAAATGTAAAAATAAATAAATTATCAGCCAACTCAATAACAGAGACAGACTCAAAGTCATGATCATACATGTCTATTAAATGTTAGACTGAAAATACTTTAGTTAAAGGATTCATCATCAAGAAATCTGTTTTTTTTTTCATGTTAAAACATGAACATGGTTTGCGTCAGTTAAGACCTGCAGGAAAATCTACAGAGTGAGAGTAGCTATTATTAGTATTTATCTATTTATTTAATTACTTATTCATTTTTTGTTTGGGCTCATTGTTCTAACCATAAAAGCCCATAAAGCACAATCTTGTTCCTCCTCCTTTGTTAACTGGAAGGCTGCTAATATTAGACTTCCTTGCTTCAGTCTCTATTTCACCAAAAGGTTCTGATTGTTCTCCAACAATCAGGGACTCACCCACAGCTTTTTCATTAATCTCTCTACTTGTGTAACTTTATATCAGTTGTTTAAGGTGCCGGGAAATGATGGTAAACAAAACGTGACTAGTAGCTGCTAATGTTGCTAACACTACATCCACATGAACACACAAACACACAAGTCAGGTTCTTCTCTGTAACTTCTTGATAAAAAAGGGGAAAGAAAAGAGGTCATGATGATTAAACATGAATTGAAATACAGTTGCAGAGGGTTTGTATATTCCACATACCATTGAATGGAGTCATTGGTTTTCCAGAAATTATCTCTTGACTAAGGAGAGGACTTTGATTAGTTAACTTAACGGCAATACCTCAGTATGAAGGATGGATGCTGAAATAATCTCAGCC
>NW_015154505.1:0-1348 GCF_000732505.1 Cyprinodon variegatus | reverse complement strand
GAGTCTGCTATGGCTGCAGTAACCTAGATCTTCTGTGGAGTTTCTAAAGTTGCTTTGACCTGTTGCCACCCCAGTGTCTCCCTTTGGTTTAGAAAATCCCACGGCTCATCTCAAATTGCTTCCTGTGAGTTTTCAGTTCTCTGGGTTCTTCGGTTGGAACTCCCCATCACAGGTTTAGCTTCATGAGAGGAAAATTATAAATGAGTAAATATTCCAAAACAACTGGGATACTGAGGCGCCATAGATTCCTTTCCTTGGATCCAGAAAAAGTTGCCAAATTTAATGGAATCCGTTTAACATCTCTGATAATTCAAATGATTTTTGAAGAGATCTGTGAGCTTAGAGATAAAACTTTATTCAGGACACTGAGGGGGGGCTTTAAAAATGCAGCTTAACTTGGGAACATTGAAGCCTATGTACAAAATTGGTTGATTGAACATTTAGGTCTGCCTTAAAGTTCCAAAAAAGTTAAACAATCCACTGGACTTTGTTTCCAAGTTTGAAAACGTTTCGCTTCCCATCCAGGAAGCTTTTTCAATTCAAACTGTCAGAAATGGTGTTGAGTTCCAGGTTTTATAGAGCGGACCTAAGCCAAAGCCTTGTTTTGGCTTAGAAAACATGCAAATTGAACTAGATGAACAGGTCCGCCCCTTTGGAATGGGGTTCATTTGGCTTCTTTTTTAGCCTGCATTTTCAGATACTGGTCTGTGTCTCTGAAATGGGGGTCGTTAGAGGGGATGGTTGGCCTGGCCGAAAAGGCGAGGTCTTCTGTTCCCCTGTAAAGGGGTTGGGGTTGCAATGATAGCATGAAGGGATCAACTCTATTGCTGCATTGTAGGTTTTTGAAAGCTGAAATCTGAGTCCCCCCACTCTGTTTAAGGTTGTTTTTTCTTTCCTAACATAGATGGCTTCCTTCACGCCCCTCTCAAACCATCTGTCTTCTTTGTCTAAAATGTGAACATTCTGGTCCTCCAAAGAACGTCCTTTGTCCATCAGGTGTAGATGTAGCACAGAGTCTTGTCCAGAGTAGGGCTCTCTGTGTTGGTCCATGCGTCTGTGGAGAGGTTGTTTGGTTTCTCCAATATAAAGATCAGAGCATTCCTCACTGCATTGTCTGTCTTAAAGTTATGGGGCCATGCATCCTCTTAAAAAAATGATGCCCATTTACCTTCAGCAGCGCTTTCTCAAGTATTGCCTAAGGCTGGAATTTTTCTTCCTCCAAACAGATCTGTCTTCTTCCTCACTGAGTGGACATCCAACCAACGTCTAAATGTTTTCTTATGTTGTGGATTTTTTCACACTGCGGTTTCTTTATGTGTCAGCAGATTTCACAGCTTAGGAAAACATT
>NW_015154504.1:4252-5111 GCF_000732505.1 Cyprinodon variegatus | reverse complement strand
AACTAAGTTGGGGTGCAGTTTTGACATCTCTTTTAGTATTTCTGAAATTTAGGTGCAAACTCATACAAAAAAATCGTTGGTCATTGTTGCCACAAAGGAGGCATCGGTGCAAAGATAGAGGTTGAGAGAGATTATTTCCCTATTGGTCCTCAGGTCCAAAATGAATATCATGATTTATGGCTGGGCTGCACTGTTTGTAGCAAATGGTTCTGGATTTGATCTCTGGCCAGGGATCTTTTATGCATGAAGTTTGCATGTTCTCCTCCTGCATGCATGGTTTCTCTCTGGGTACTCCGGCTTTCTTCCACAGTCCAAAAACATGACCTTTGTGTTGCCCTGCAACAGATGGACTGATTTGGTCAGGTAAGTAGCAGAGGGGGTTGTTAATCAGTTTCAGCTGCTTTGGTGTTAATGAAATTAACAACAGGCGCATTAGATGGGCAACAATGAGATGACCATCAAAACAGGAATGGTTTTACAGGTGGAGGCCACTGACATTTTTTCCCCTACTCATCTTTACTGACTCTTTTTCACCAGTTTTGCATTTGGCTAGGGTCACTGTCACTACTGTTAGCATTAGGTGCTACCTGGACCCTACAGAGGTTGCACAGGCAGTCCAACTCCTCCAGGATGGCACATCAATACGTGCCATTGCCAGAACGTTTGCTGTGTCTCCCAGCACAAGAGCATGGAGGAGATTCCAGGAGACAGGCAGTTACTCCAGGAGAGCTGGACAGGGCTGTAGAAGGTCTTCAACCCATCAGCAGGACCGGTATCTGCTCCTTTGCGCAAGGAGGAGCAGGAGGAGTATTGCCAGAGCCCTCCAAAATGACCTCCAGCACGCCACTGGTGTGAATGT
>NW_015154504.1:0-1000 GCF_000732505.1 Cyprinodon variegatus | reverse complement strand
AGCTAAAAGATTTTAGTTCATTTTCTATATGGAGCTTTTCAAATTTGATATTTTAAGATTTTAAATAATTTTAGACAAAACATACACACATACACATTCGTGCTGGTGATCTGTCTCACCTGGTCTCTGTTTGTTGTTAATCTGTTGACCTTACTTAAGTGGGTCAACAGTTTGGATCGTCTGTCTTTTTATCAAATAACTCAAGTTAGTTTCAGTACAATTTTTTTGTTGTTTTTCTTCAGTTTGCAATATGCTACTGTAATTAGCATTTTTCCTTCTTTATACCTTGTGAATAAACATAATACCATATTATTCATGTTGCATATGATTCTGAGTATCTCTATTCCACCTGCTGGTTGGATTACCTCCTATATAATCCAGAATAATGAGACTGATGGAAGCAGTCGAGACTGAAGGAGTTAATTATCTGCCCCCTGTCCAGGGAAGAAGATTGTGATGGTGAATTAGAAAGCTAAAATGAGCGGTTTGATTGTAATGACAGCTCTTTGTAGGAATCATTTCATCTGCTTACATTACTTTGGAAGACGTGATTAATGAAGCGCAGCGTCCTTCCCCATTTTTTCCCCCTGCTTTACTGATCCCTTGACATTTACTTTAGTTTGGGCTAATGTATTAATTCCAAAGATAATTATTCAATATACTTTTGTCACTGTTGATATAGCTCAGTGTCACCCCTTGTGCTCCATGCTGAGAGCTTCTATATAATTTTGCCAGATGGGGAACAGGCTCCTGCAGAACTCTTGTTCTTTGACGATGGCCATATGTGTGAAGAGCTGAGAAAAGATAATTAGACAGGAGAAAGAAGCTCTCAAATAAACAACGTGCATCTGATGTCTGTCCGTTTGACAGGGTTTCTAATGGAGTTCATGTCTGCTTGTTGAGATTATTTTATACGCTGGATGTTTTCAGTGTTTACAGTATGATAACTTTAAACTTTTAAACCACAATTTGAAGTAAAAACAATTTTAGGTAAAAAAAA
>NW_015154503.1:0-5111 GCF_000732505.1 Cyprinodon variegatus | reverse complement strand
GGCGCCTGCCACATCTTTTGGCAGCCTACCGGCTGGAACAACCTCCTCCTCTGGGCCCGGACTGAACTTTAAAACCAGGTTACTGACGTCCATTATCATCCTCCACCAGATAGATGTGGGCTACATTCAAATTGATGGGATGCATCCTCCAAAGGCCAGATTCAAAGGCTGATTATGTCATAGTGCGGTGCCAAGGTCTGGTCGGATTCCAATGCTCCTTGTTATGTGGCCTACAAATGCGTCCTTCTTTTTGCCCGATTTAAAGGACTGGTCCGGTGTATACTATCTATCCTTGGTTTATCCCAGGATTCATTGCGACACCAACCATGCTGGCTGCTTCGTGATAAGAGAAAAAGTGTACTTGGCGCCAAACAGTGGTGAATATTGGAAGTTCAGTTAATATAATAAAAGTATGTGAATAGTTTCACCTGAAATTAATGAAAATAGTTTTTTTTAATGGTTATTGAGTCAGATATGTGGCAGATAATGTTTGATTTATCTAAATGTTTTATCTGTTACTGTGTAAATGGGTTTGGCTGTAATTTAAGGACAGATTCTAATATATCTGTAGTGTGGGGACTATAAATCTGATATCATTTTTATTTTTTATTTGCTATTTAGCACAATTTGTTTAACAAAGTATTTTTTGTTGTTGAATATAAGAGATTTTGCAGATATATTTTTATACATGCATTGTTTAGATTTGCTTGTATCTCTCTACCCCTTTTATAGAATAGAATAGTTGTCCAACAATGGGGAAATTCTGGTGTTTACAGCAGCAAAACGATTATAGAAAAAAATTTATAAGAATAACATAATAGTAAAGAGTTAAACGATAAAAAATAAAATACTGTCCTGTAAAGTGGACATTTTTAGAATAATGGATATTTGAAAATAACAGCAACATTGGATATGTGCAAAACGAAAGCAGCATGTTGTTTAACTGACTACGGTTAATATCATTGGGCGTGCAGGCGGCGCAGTGGTTAGCGTGCACAACCCATGTGGGGAGGCCTTAGTCCTCGTTGCCTCGAAGCCACTAGAAGTGCTGTAAAAACTCAAAATAAATAAAAAAGTTAATATCATTACATTTGCTTTTATTTCTTCATGCTCCCGGCGGTTGTCACCTTTATTCCACTCTGTATTCTCATGAGTGTAGTCTTCGTTCACTTTACAATAAAAAACAAAAAAAACGGAAAAAGAAACAGTTTAGAAAAGTCTGTTATTCATTCTTTTCCTGCTTTGTGTGTCAACTGTCATGGTTGCTAAGGCTAGACCTGTTTGAGTTCACAGCTAAAACTCTTCTGGTCTCCTTTTTTTCACGGACTTTGAAGGATTCATTTCAGGTAGACCGCGTCTTTGGAAGATGCAGCCCATAAACTTGAACGCAGCCGTGGTCACTAACCTGTGGTCTCCTCTTACAGAGGTTCCTGCCTTAGAGGCTGACAGTGTTTACTGTAGTTCTGGTTTTAATAAACATTTTGATAAATCTGTCTCTCCACCTTGAATACTGGGTGCTTTTGTTCTGAGCTTGACATTACCTGTGTTCAGCAGTTCTCAGTCTTTATCACCTGCCTACCTGCTCTTCAGCACGTCGTTCCTTGCAGGGATCTCACTCACATTCTCGTGGACCTTTGGGTTGCAGTTTGCAAAGCCTGCTGAATCAAATCCCTATAGATCCATGCCACCTCCCCTTCATCGCTGAAGAAATCAAATCAATAAGTTTGCACCAACCAACTCCTTCCTGATCAGTCTGCTTTCTCCCCTCAGACCAACCGGAAAGTTCAACTAAATTCCTGTAGTTCTGCGTATCCAGATCCAAGTTGCTTTTTGTAAATATATGTTAAAACTCACAGGTTCTCCATATGATTATGCATGTGGGTAAAAAAAACAAACTAGAAACAAGCCTGACAAATGAATGAAAAGAGATAGAAAGAAGAAAATGTCTTGCATAGCTTAGCCTGTTCCCTGAAAAAAAACACACACACACAAAAAAAATCACAGAAATAGTAAATTTTTTATTTATTTTTTTTTATTACCGGTATATATAATTATTTTTGTTAAACATCTTTTAATATGCTGTTAAATGTATTTTAGGACTTGTTTATAATCGCGTCTGCTGCAAGGAAATTCAATATAGTTTGACCCCTTTTCTCAAATGTCTCCCTTTTTTTAACTTGTGAAGCACTTACCTTATGTTTAAATATAAATGCATTATATTTATTTTTATATTTTACGTCTTTTATTTACAGTGTTATTTTATTCACTCATTTAAGTTGGGCTTCAACAGTGCTAGCTAAATTTAAAGATGAACCTAATTGCCAGAGTTTATTTTACCAGAGGAACCACAGCGATTGTTTTTTTTGTTTTTCAGATATAGAGCTTGTTCTTTATCTCTGACTGTGTGTGAGAAACCTGTCTTGTTGGGTCATAGCAGCAGTGTGTCTTTTTTTTTTTTTCCTGGTGTAGGATGCTTATCTTTTCAATCTGTTCATGTTTCCTTTTTTGGCCTTTCCTGTCAACAACTGGCAGTGTCGTCTGATGTCACAGACGACACTCATTAGAGTGAGAGATGAAGGACGATAAGAAAGGATGCACGTGGTGTAACAGTCAAAGAAAAGGAAAGAAAAAGCTCTGGAGTGTTAGAGAGGGTTGGTTTGAAGGTAAAATACAACAATCGTCTGACATAAATAATCCAACCAATAAAGCCAACGTAAAAAAGAGAGCTAAAGGCACATACTCCGAGGTGTGTGGGTAAGAGTCTATTTAGGACACGTTGATCAGAGAGTGTGTACATATCAGAATTCTGCTTAGCACCAGATCTGTGAAGCCTCAGGTGAACTTTTGCCTCAATGTGACGAACATCAGCATTTAAAAGTACTGGTATTTATTTAAGATCAGAGCACTGCATGCTCATGAGGCAGTGTGGCCTATGCAGGAGAAGTGCCCTCTCACTGGAAAAAAAACCAGCTGTCTATATTTAATCAAGGGGAATAAACAAGGAGTTTAAACAACTCATTTATAATTTAGATTAGCATACATTAAAAACGCTCATTTTAATCTTTTTATTAATATGCATCAACGATATTGTATAAATATGCAGCTTTATGCAAATACCAGGCCCGTTTTCTGTTTGTATTTAATTCTGTTTCCCAGCTGTGGATCATCATTCTCATTCAAGGCAACAGACTCAGATTAGGTCGAATATTAAGTCGCAGCATGAGAGTGTATAAATATTTCTCAATTAAAAACTCAGAAGACCAGCTATGCTACTGTATCGGCATTAAATATGCATTGGGAGGAAAACGGGAAGGCAAGTTATGAGTTTGATAAGACATCAGAACTTCAAGTCTACATCTTTGAACTGTGTTTTCTTTCCCATCTTTCCCTCCCTCCAATCGAGTAGTTGCAATGGCTAGCACTTTCTGGCTTTTTTTTTTTAGGCTGTTACAAAATCTGGGGGATGTAAGGACCAGCCAAAACATGCTGTGCTTCTGTTATTCATGCCTTCTGATGTTTTTTCACAGAATGTCCTACATTTTGCTGCTTCTTGTTTGAGCTGCCACTTCTCTGTTGATGCAAATGAGGAGTTTAGTTTCAAAATATGAGAACTACTAGTTCACTAGTTTGACAGGCGACTGCTGCAAAATAACTGGAGGTTACATCTCTGACCCAGAATTCAGAAAATCCAAGTGAACGGCAATCAAACCATAAAGAGTTTACTTGTGTTTAGCTAAATCTGGATGTAAAATATGCTTTTCTGCGAGGGCCTGAGAGGTTTGCTAAAGAACATCAGTAAACAAACAACATCATGAAGATCATCATAAAGGAAACGGACAGGCAAATCAGAGAGCAACGATGTTGAGAAGTTTAAAAACAGCATTAGGTTATGAAACAATATGCCAAAAATAACAACAAATTAAACACATGTTAACCTATCAAAAGAAAAAAAGAGGTAGCACATCTGCAGAGCCAACAAGTCATTATCTGTCATTTAAACCGAAAGTTCTATACTACTGGGGTAGAGCGCCGCCATTTTTAAAATTAGTGTCGGAAGTACACACCAAAAGGCAAGGCAAGCTTATTTGTAGACCACAATTCAGTTCAAAGTGCTTTACATGAATCAAACAATAAAAAAGGAGGAAAATAAAAGCAGGCAGAGGTAATAACATGAGTAAAAAAAAACAAAAAAAAACAGAAAACTTTAATAATAGCTCATTAACAGTTTAACTTAAACAGTCAAAGTTCTATACAAATTGGTTTTTAACTTTGACTTAAAAGAACTCAGGCTGATTTTAAATCAATAGGAACTTAATAAAATCCTATTAAAACAACTTACCTTAGGTTTAGATTTCTCATCAACCGATGATGGTGCAGTTCTACTCCTCCATCATTGAGTCCATCCTCACCTCCTCCATCACCATTTGGTAAACTTGCACCACCGTCAAGGAGAAGGACAGATTGCAGCGTATCATCCGGTCTGCAGAGAAGGTGATTGACTGCTGTCTTCCATCTCTCCAGGATCTGTACGCCTCCAGGACTCTGAGGCGTGCAAGGAAGATTGTGGCTGATCCCTCGCACCCCAGCCACAAACTATTTTAGACACTTCCCTCTGGCAGGAGGCTGCGGTCCATCAGGACCAAAACCTCACGCCACAACAACAGTTTCTTTCCATGCGCTACCAGCCTTATCAACAAGGCCCAGAGACCCCCGTGACACTGACACTTCCTCTCTCTCCCCCCTATTCAGGACCTCACCAATTTAGCACCTCTGGACCTCATGTGTTATATTAAGACACAGTCTACTGTGTATACAGTATATAGCTGGTGTATATACTATATATAGTATATTGTATATTTTTTATTGTATCTAGCTATAGATTATGTATATATATCTAATTTGCCTGCACCATCAACATCAATTTAAACTCCCTGTAAGTGCAAACCTACCTGGCAATAAACTTGATTCTGGTTCTGATGTTAGGATTAGAGATAGCCATCAAAGGGAAGGGGATTAATGGGAGGTCCCTTTAAGTTCAGGAATGAAGTGTAAGGACAGTAGCTTTCAGGTTTCTTCCAAAACTTCTGTTGTAATTTTTTATTTATTTTTTT
>NW_015154502.1:3235-5112 GCF_000732505.1 Cyprinodon variegatus | reverse complement strand
GTCCACTGTATAAAGCCTTAGTCCACTGTATAAAGCCTTGAACTCAGCACTGTTTCTGACATTTTGAATTAAAAAAGCTTCCTGGATGGGAAGCAAAACATATTTTCAATTAAATTCACTAAGAAGGAAATTCTATCTTCAAACTTGCAAACGAAGTCCAGTGGATTTTTTTTTTTTTACTTTTTTGTAATGCACACTGAAAGACAAAAAGCACAGACCATAATAGTGGAAACTAAGGCAAGATTAAAGGGTCTCTTCGATTGTGTCTTGTACTTCCAAAATAACTCTGTTAAGCACAGAAGGGTGAAAGAAGGATATAAAACACACATTACATGCACATTAAGCATGTTTATATAAAACAAAAACAACTTTGGCACGGTTCCACAGAATAATATTGGTTAAGTAAATTTTCATGTTCAGTTTATGATATGATGGTAGGAAAAATGCTATAATGTTTTAAGTAAAAGCATTCAGGTCATGCTCATCTTCTTACGCCGATTCAACATCCATCCATGCATCCATTTTCTGACACGCTTATCCCGGCTGGGGTCCCGAGGGATTTGATTCAACATAACAACAAAATTTCTATTCTAAGCTATCATACCATTAGAGGCTCACACCAGTCAATACACCTCGCTTTAGGTAAGATGAGAGTCATGGATGGGGAAGGCTGTTTCCAAGAAAAAAGTATTTTAGTTAGACTGCATATTCCCCGATGAACAAAATAAATACATTTCCATTTTGCAAAGAAACCTTATCAAGTTTTCCGAGCGTGAATGCACAACCTCTTTAAAATCCCTCTCCCACTGCCATCAAGAACTGACCCAAACATTCAGTTTGATGTCTAATCTGGGTAACAATGCCAATGATGAACAGCCATGGTGTAAGGGAGGAATCAGAAACCCAGCTCTGGTGATGAACTCTGAAGTTGGACTAAAACCTCTGGATTTAACACAGGGCTGTAAATTAGCCAAAGACAAAGTTGATCAAGCTCTGAGTGCTTTAAAAGCAAACATCTACATTCCAACAGAGTCTGTTTATGGCTCCAGATACAGTCTGAAACTTTCCCCATGCAGGATGCCACCAAAACATACATCCTGACTCACCTGACATCAGATGTGAAAAGGCACCATTCAATAATGGTGTTATGGTACTTTTCTGATGTAAAAATCACTGAATTTAAATGTCTGCTCACTAAAGTTTTCTCTCATTTTTCATGTATCTGATGCAACTCTTTAACTAAACTGTTATATAATAGTAATATAATTATATAATAGTATAATAATTTCATTAATATAAAATCTTATGAAAAAGTCACTAGATTATTTTTTATATTTTTTTAAGATCTTTGGTTCTCACTTCTCCAATGGATGTCCAGATATGCCGCTTTCTGGATGCTGTTTTGATATGCTTCATTAAACCAGATCTTCTTTCACAATCAGCACAGGATGCTTGTACAGTACAGGAGTAAAAATATCAACAAACTGTGAGATCTACTTTGGCTTGTCACATCTAAGCACTGCAGCCATCTTATCTGAGAATGTGCTGTTTGACTCTTGATTATGATTTTGTTTCATCTTCTAATTGAATTTAGCAAAAAGTCAAATGGAGAATTGCACTGCATGGTGAACATGGGCGTCTAGAAGTGTTTGTTAGGTAGCAAGGCTGTTACACACTGGTGAGTTTCATTGTTCTGGAAGCCTAGAATGCTAAATGATTTGGGCCGCCTTTTAGTCTTCTTCCTGTGAGATTTACTTGTTCAACTGTAGCTCTTTGATGGGCTAAATAAGGACATTGCTGCACTTTTTTTTAAAGGATACTGACATTCTTTTCAACATATTCAACCATCTATTTTGGTTAGTCCTGTCAGGGTCCGT
>NW_015154502.1:0-1348 GCF_000732505.1 Cyprinodon variegatus | reverse complement strand
GCCAAGCAAAAAAAAAATTATGATGAATGCATCCCCTTTTCAATTTTATCATTAGTATGTGGCAGGTTCTATGTAAACAGGTAGTTAGGGAGGTTTTTAAAGAGAGCTTCTGAGACGGTTAGTTTTTGTCAGTTTCCCTGATTGACAGACAGATGTCATGATGAAGTGACGAGTTTGTTGAAAAGGTTTTTATTGTACCAATCAGGTAACATGCAGCCTTCTCCGTAACAACAGCTGAGACGCAACATCAAACTATTCAATATTAGATCTGTTTCAGTTGGACATATTTTCAGCGAATAAACCCAACTTAAACAGAAGTTTAATTATTTACATATCAATTACTAATAATCTTAAAATAGCTTTTTGAGTCAAATTAAGGCTCTCAGAAAATAGAACTGGTTTTTCCTCTCCACTGTCGCTACAAGCACGCTTGGTGTGAGGGATTGCTTTTGAGTCAATAAGTCAATGAAATCAGCTGGTTTTCCTTAGATAGAAAACTTTGAACCAATTGGACTGTATGATCTGTTTGAGTTGTTTCTGTAAAGCGCCTTGAGATGACATGTGTTGCGAATTCGCACTTTATAAATAAACTGAATTAAATTAAAACTAAACTAGGCTTAAGTAGAGATCAAATAAAAATACAAAAATACAAATCAAACCATCAATTTGGCTCCCAAATAAAAGCTACATATTGTAATAATCCTGCCATAAGCACAAAAAGATAGCGCCCTAATTATGAGTGCGTGTTTGGTGACCTCAGCTATGAGAGGAATGAATGAAGCTGCCAATGCTGTTCCCCTGATGATGATGTCTTCAAACAGATGTTTATTAAATCTGGCAAAAAGCTGTGGAGCTCTTTGCAGCTACAGATATACAATCCATAATTCATTCCCAGACAGAAATTAATCAAACTGACAAAGGACCTTCAATAAACACATTGAGAAACTTAATGAATTATTTTGTTTTCTCAACAAAACCACAAACTTTCTCATGATTCTGTCTTTTCCACTGATTTCTATCTAAACACTCAACACACTTTACATTATCCCCATCCATTTTCCTTTTTGGATTTCAGTTGTCTGCTATTTTCTTATCAATGGAAAAAAAGAATCAGAATACAAAATAAATGCAGAAATCTAAGAGATAACTTTTACGTTATGAACTGATGGGTCTGAATGAAACTATGAGGGCGCGATAGAAAACAAAATGACAACTGCAAAAAGAAGAATCAAATTGAGGGCTGCCTATACCCAATCTTTCCCAGAAGCATGATCCATTTTTCCATGCGCAACCAGATATACATCCAGGTTTACATAAATAATATCATTAGGGTAATAAAATTACTTAT
>NW_015154501.1:4241-5115 GCF_000732505.1 Cyprinodon variegatus | reverse complement strand
TTAATCGAATTGAATCGTATCGTGGTGAATTCTTGAGCACACCGGCGTGCAGTATGGAGGCGGGTGGGCCATGCAAGCTTTAAGCTTCTTGGTTGAAGGTTTTTGACAGTTGGGGCTGTCCTGGGAACGTCAACCCAGTATATTGTCCCATTTTGGATGCAATTGAATTTCTCCAAGAGCTTCTTAGCTGGGGTCACTCCTTCTATGCTTGACGTTTGGGATTCAGAAACATGAAAAAGGTCGGGTCAGTTTTTTATTTGTTGCATCCAATTTGACAAGTGACGTCTGTTTTTACTGGTTTATTCTATCAAACCGCATATTTAAATACTTTTGCATTTTTCTGTCTTCATATAAAGCAGTAACATTCAGATTAGCCAATTTGAAACAATTTTTGGATGGAAAATGATGAGAGACAGAGACTGTTTGTAATTATTTAAGCTGAAATAGTCAATGATAAGATACATTTTGTCACTACGTAGATGTTTCTTTCACATTGAGAGCTTTGTAATGTAGCCTTGCTGAGAAATTGTTCCGTTAAATTATTTAGCTATGACTTATCAACATATTTGTCATGAACCGAGGACAGATGGACCCAGTATTCAAGGAGAGACAGTCAGTAGGAAAGTTCAAAAAGTTTATTAAACAAAAACTAAAGTGGAGCTGTGGCTCACGGACACTGCAGGATGGGGAGCGGGTCACCGCCCAATCTCAGACACTCTGCAGGAGAAACACAGGTAAGTGACCACGATCATCTGACAGAAGATGGTTTTCTGAGTTGGCCACTTACCTGGTTTAACAGTCCAGTCCAAGAATGTCCCCAAAGCTGCGTTTCCAGAGGACATGCTGGAAGCCGATCCAGAACAGACAGGAACAG
>NW_015154501.1:0-1302 GCF_000732505.1 Cyprinodon variegatus | reverse complement strand
CACACGCGAATCGAACCGAACGGTTCTGACGGTTTTTCATAAATCGTCCCATCCCTAGTGTTAATTTGGTTTATTGATGCCTCTATGGCCTTAATTGTCACTCAGGGGTTGATGTTCGGGCAAGTGACTTTCACATTTCATTTGCCCAGAAACAATTTTTACTTGCCCAGTATAACGCTTCGCCTATGAGAAAAAGGAGCAGCGCATGAACCGAACGCAACACACGCGAACCGAACTGAGACAGTCAACCGAACTGTTTGGACGGTTTTCATAAACCTTACCATCGCTAATGCAGACAAAAACTTTTCATACTGACAAAAAGGTCCATAGGAACAAGAGGGCAGCGTACAGCAGTGGTGACTGAGCACAGAAAAAGCAAAATTATAAAGGAGAGCAAACTAGCCAGGAGAATCTGCAGTGAAAAGCTCAATAATAGCTTATCAGCTACTAACCAGGCTACTGTTTGTAAGCTGTTGGGAACATCATTGCCTATAGTTCCCCAGCTTATCCTTCTGTTCCTGGGTACCATGGCAGCTTCCACTGCACGTTTGAAAAGCAGGCTTCAACACCAACAAATCTCACTCTCCAGTCTGCTCACTAGGCAAAAAGATTGGCAGACAATACAGCCAACTATGGGTAATAACACCTTCATTAACTTAACCTCTCTGGAATGAAATCCTGGGGCTATTTTTTGGACGTCGGCTCGGCCATCAACACGTTCAACCCAGACATCCTTCACTGGAAGCACATCTAGCTCAGAGTGCTGGCCTCCATCTGTTAGTGATTCACTAGCTCAGCACCAGCGCCCCCCAGGGCTCTGTTCTTTACCTACTTAAGTAATCTGTACACAAATGACTGAACCTCAGGTGACTCAATCATTTCTGGTTCTCTCCACCCCTTTTCTTGATCTGAGATGGTTCTCACACATCGACAATGTTTGGATGAAGGCTCAAAAGAAAAAATATGTTTTAAAAGGAGCTGCTGTTACTATTCTTCAATGATATTATTCATGTTTTTTGGCTGACCAATCAACTACAAATAAGCACTTTTGAAGAGAAGAGCATTAGGACTGGCCAATCCATCCAGGATGCATACTAGTCCAGAGTCAGTTATCAGAGTCTGTGCAGATCCCACACATCCTGCACACAAAATGTTTAGACTTTACCTTTAGCTAGCAGTGAGCATTATAACTAGAAAACCCCCCACCACAGATTCCGTTTATTTCCCCACCCTGTCAATCTGATTAACTCTTGCTTACCATGCATATTTGCAACAAACCAACAATGTCTTTCTCTTTTTTTT
>NW_015154500.1:3355-5117 GCF_000732505.1 Cyprinodon variegatus | reverse complement strand
TTCTGCCGGCAGGTTTCTACATTTGAAGTTAATTTAGGCGTTAATAAACTGTTTCAGAGGAGTGATCATAGCGCTCTGCATCAGCAGTGCTGCGTCTGACTCCCTGTCAGCTCCCAGATCAGCTTCTCTCATTGGTTGATGTCCAGCAGCTAAAGTTCAATGTTTCCAGCAGCTGCTGCTTCTGAAGCGCCTCAGATGCTCAGAAGCTCATGAGGCGCCGCTGCTCCTGCTGCTCTAGACGCTGCGGCACCTTTTGCTGTGCCTTGACTTTGCATGGAAACCAGCTGCTTTTGCTGCCTCTGCTGCTTTAGGTGTGAACGTAGCAATACTCAGATCCAATATGGCCGCAGTGTTTATTAGAATATCCTAATGGTTAAACTCTGTATTTGTTTTTTTTTGTTGCTTTAAATGCATAAAATGTCCAATTTGGAAGAAACGAGCTGAACCACTGAGGCTCAGGAGGCCGAGGAGGAGGTTCTACCTCACTGAAGAACCACACAGGTCCAGAACCTGAGGTACAGAACCAGGTGCTATGAGAGACCCGAAACCCAGGCAGGAAGACGTTTGGACTGTTGGATGGAGCCGCCTGGTTCCAGGAACCCTGCTCACTCAGCAGGTCAGGAGGTTTCTGGGCGTTGCATCATCGCCGTTTCAGATTTCTGACAGAAACCTTCAGTTTTGAAGGTTCATCAAAGTTCAGTCTGAGAAGCAGAAGAAAAACAATCATCTTCATTTTCTTCACAGTGAGGATTATTCTGAGTTCTGCTCAGGTTCTGGTTTATTAACTGCAAAGTTATTTTATTATTAGGCTGAAAGAAACCAAACAGGAAGTGGGCCTGAGGTGGGGGTGGGGGGGTTAGCAGGTTTCAGGTGTTTAATAAAAATCAGAAAGACTTTTATACGTCTGCAGGAATTTTGTATTTTTCAACATTTCAAATAGTTTGATCATTTTTTAGACCTACGGGAGCCTGTTTGGGTCATTCCCGTCCTCAGGGCAAGAACTCAGGGGGGATTTAACCTCACAGTGAAGCTGGACCGCCTGTCTCCTCCAGGTGACACCTCCCTCCCCCTGCCCCTCTCACCGGCCGACCGATAAGGAGCGGACCCCTCTGAGTGACAGCCGCTCCGCCCCGCCCCCTGCGCCATCTTGCCTCTCCCTGCTGCCAGAAGCTGAGCGCGGAAGAGGAAACGGTTCTGAGCGGCCAGAGGTTCCTCCTCTCCTCCTTCAGAGCCCAGCAGAGACCCGGAGCAGGGATGGCTGGACGGTTACCGGCGTGCGTGGTGGACTGCGGCACAGGGTAAGCTGCTGGGCCGGGGGGGTTTACTGGTTTAACTGGGGGCTCTGGTTCCGCTGCTTCTAACAGAACCTCTCCTGCTGTTAGCATACTGCCTGCTCACAGTTCCTCCGTTAATCAACCAGCCGCTACTTCCTACCTCACAGGCGGAACTTCCGCATTCTGCCTTTTAACTCCATATATGGTTCGAACCGAGCATCACAGCATCACAGCCTGCAGAACCCTTCACCATGGAAACAGGAAGGTTCGGTTAAACCCAGCTCCCTGACCCAGTACTGTTCCGATCCCTCTAGGTTCTGGTCCTTTTAGGTTCTGGTCCCTCTAGGTTCTGGCTTCTCTGGGTTCTGGTCTCTCTAGTTTCTGGTCCTTCTAGGTTCTGGTCCCTCTGGGTTCTGGTCCTTTTAGGTTCTGGTCCCTCTGGGTTCTGGTCCTTTTAGGTTCTGGTCCCTCTAGGTTCTGGTCCTTCT
>NW_015154500.1:0-1063 GCF_000732505.1 Cyprinodon variegatus | reverse complement strand
CTCAAAATGAGCTCCTTGATATGTGCTTGAGAATGGCTTAGTCTCCGGTTAAACCCAGGTTTAAAGCCTTGCAGGGCAGCCTAAAGCCCACTGCCAACATTAAGACAGAAAAAAGAAAGAAAATAACAAACCATCAGTTCAGGGGTTTGAGAAAATATCAGGAAATTATCTATAAACCAAACTGAACGATTGTTGTTCTTTACTTCAAAAACACTTTAGATTTTAAAATGGAAAAAATGTATATTTTTTATATTTCTTTAATGGTTGCATAAATACCTCATTTTATTTCAGTGTTAAATTCTGTTTAAAGTAACAGATTATAATTAAAAATGTCTCCAGACCTTTACTGGTTGATGATTTTCTTATTATTTGGACCCCGATGATTAATTGGTTACTCCTGGATTAGATATGCTGCAGGTTCATCTGAAGATCTGTGAGGTTCTGACCCAGATTCAGGTTCTGTGAGCGGAGGAGCCGCTCTGGAAAAGTTAAGACCTAGGAGCTCCGCCTCAGGGTCTACAGGTCAAAGGTCAAAGACGTCTGGAGGAGATCAGGAACCCCTCAGAGCCACTGTAGAGCACAGTGGTGGGGGAGTAATGATGAGGGCTCGGTTTGGGCTCAGAGGACCTGAGTCGCTTGTAGGACAGAACCTTAGACTGAACCGGGCCCTGACCAGAACTATGATCCAAAGTGAAAAGTTTAATGGTTCTGTAGTGACCTAGTCAAAGCCCGCCCTGGCTTAATGCTGCAGTGGGGTCTGTCAGAACTGGATCTGGATCAGAGCGGAGCGGATCTGGATCAGTTCTGAGCGGATCTGGATCAGAACCGGGCGGATCCGGATCAGTTCCGAGCGGATCCGGATCGGAGCCCAGCGGATCTGGATCAGAACCGAGCGGATCTGGATCAGAGCCGAGCGGATCTGGATCAGAGCCTGGATCAGAACCGAGCGGATCTGGATCAGAACCGCCCCGTCTGACCCCTGAACTCTCTTCCTCCACAGCTACACCAAACTGGGCTACGCAGGAAACACGGAGCCGCAGTTCATCGTCCCGTCATGTGAGTA
>NW_015154499.1:2547-5118 GCF_000732505.1 Cyprinodon variegatus | reverse complement strand
AGAAGCTCTATGTACAGTAGAAGTGAGTAAATAATGTTTCCTTCTGTTTAACCACAAGTAGAACAGGAGCCTGAAACAACAGGAAATGACAAATATTAACATGAGCTGTTTCTAAGTTTTTCGAGTCCCCTGAAATAGGGTTTTGAGTCTCCTAATATTGTATGTCTATTTTTACAAAAGATCCAACTCATCCCTTTGGAGGTCATGGATTAACGTTCTGCAATGCACTACTGGATGCTCTGTCGAAATCTTCCTGGAATTCACGTGTACTGGTCAAGGCCAGAGGTTACTCCGACCCGACAGGATGTCCTGTCAAAATCTCTTAAGTTATGACCTGATTGCATGCGAGTTAGCCACTAGAAACCCAGTTTTTTGCCAAGATTCGTACGTGACTTCCAGCATGTAGACACCCTGTCTACATGCTGCATTCGCTGCATTCTCTGTGTTGCTAAGCGAGCATAATGCCACGAATAAACTTGCATAGGACAGTCGAATTGCTTCTATATTCGGCAAGCCAGCCAGAATTCTACATTCTACACTTTTAGACACAGCAGGCAAACCTGTGGCAAGCCGGGCGATGGGAAGAAGGACAAGACGATAAGAAAAAGAAAGTAGAGAAAGTGTGGACAGCCGCAAGAACTGCAGTGAACTAGTGAGAGAAAAGTGAAATGGCGTGTTCAAAGACGACCCTGCACATTTTGAGTATGTTTGGCTCAACCTGCTGCTGTGAAGCATGATTCTCCACCATGAACATAATCAAAAATAAATATGGATCCAGGCTCATGAGTGAGCACCTTGATATGTGCTTGAGAATGGCTTAGTCTCCATTCAAAACCAGGTTTAAAAGCCTTGCAGGGAAGCGTAAAGTCCACCTCTCTCATTAAGCCATATAAAAATAAAAAAAAATAACCAAACGGTCAGTTCATGTTTTTCATAAAATATGGGAATCAGGAAATGATCTATATACCAAACTGACTGATTGTTGTTCTCTATTTGATAGAACACTTTAGATTTTAAAATGGAAAAATTTTCTTTTTTATTTTTAATATATTTTTATTTAAAAATTCAATGTATAACATGGATGCACAAAAAAACAGTTTTTTAATTCATTGTTAAATTCTGTTTAAAGTAACAGATTATAATAAAAAAATGTCTCTGGACCTTTACTGGTTGATTATTTTCTTTATTCCAACCGGTTACCCCTGCACTAGAGGGTGTTACTGCTGTTGTTGGTGAGAAGTTTACAAAAATAATTCCTTTGCTCTTACAAAAGTTAAAGTTTCTCTGATTGGATCTTCCTGTGNCTTTTATCTTTCTTTTTAATCTTTTCTCTTTTCTCTTTCTTTTTAACCCTTTTCCTTTTAACTTATCTTTTTATCTCTTTTTTATTGGATTTTAACCAATTAAACTTTTTAGAGCCCTGCTCACAATCGCCGCAGTCTGTTTGGTTTTTATGGTTGTTTTATTTAAGACGATCGCACCTCTCGGGTGCCACAGATTACACTTTTAGACACAGCAGGCAAACCTGTGGCAAGCCAGGCGATGGGAAGAAGGAGAAGACGATAATAAAAAGAAAGCAGAGAAAGTGTGGACTGCCGGAAGAACTGCGGTGAACTAGTGAAAGAAAAATGAAATGGCGTGTTCAAAGATGACCCTGCACATTTTGAGTATGTTTGGCTCAACCTGCTGCTGTGAAGCGTGATTCTCCACCATGAACATAATCAAAAATAAATATGGATCCAGGCTCACGAGTGAGCACCTTGATATGTGCTTGAGAATGGCTTTGTCTCCATTCAAAACCAGGTTTAAAAGCCTTGCAGGGAAGCGTAAAGTCCACCTCTCTCATTAAGCCATATAAAAATTAAAAAAAATAATCAAACGGTCAGTTCATGTTTTTCATAAAATATGTGAATCAGGAAATGATCTATATACCAAACTGACTGATTGTTGTTCTCTATTTGATAGAACACTTTAGATTTTAAAATGGAACATTTTTATTTTTATATTTTTATTTAAAAATTCAATGTATAACATGGATGCACAAAAACCTGTTTTTATTTCATTGTTAAATTCTGTTTAAAGTAACAGATTATTCTTTACTGGTTGATTTTCTTTATTCCGACCCCGCTGTTTTTTTAATCGTTTACCCCTGCACTAGAGGATGCTACTGCTGTTGTTGGTGAAGTTTACAAAAATAATTGCTTTGCTCTGAAGTTAAAGTTTCTCTGATTGGATCTTCCTGTGGTGAATTTTCTGTTAAAGAAGCTCATGGAGCTTTCTAACAAAAAAAAATGTTTTCCTTTTCATTCTTTGTTTTATTTCTCTGCTGTCAGAGTAAAACAATGACATATTTTCATAAATCATACCATGAGATGCATTTGGACATTCTGATAAAAGTGGAAAAGGTTAATCAGTGAGCTGTGGTAAATGACAGTTAAATGGCAGTATTTCAGATGCAATAAGTGGCCGTGTTGCAGGTGATCTACAAAGATTACAAATGTAAAGAAAGGCAAACTGGTTTAGTGCTCATTGAAATGATCAGGTTGTGTGTGATACTGGCAGGTTGAGACT
>NW_015154499.1:0-1367 GCF_000732505.1 Cyprinodon variegatus | reverse complement strand
AAATGTGTTTGTTGTGATAAGTGGTGTTAGGGCTCCCCTAGTGTTGGCTTACTATTAAACTATTTATGCTCTGAGGAGTTTTTGTACAGCGTTTCTGCTTTCTGTGTCACTGTGTCTTCGAGCACAGTAATAAACAGCAGAATCTCCAGCTGTCAGACTGTTCATCTGCAGATAAACCTCATTTCTGCTGTTCTCTCTGGAGATGGTGAAACGGTTTCTGACTGAGTCAGAGTAGTAGATGCTGCCACCACTGCTGATATAAGCAATCCATTCCAGTCCTTTCCCAGCTGCCTGTCTGATCCAGCCTATGCTAGGATCGCTACTAAACCCAGAATATGTGCAGGTCAGTCTGTGAGATTCTCCAGGTCTTCTGCCCACTGGTTCAGACTCAGTCAGTGTTTGACCATCTGTACCTGCAGACAAACCGATCTTTAGTTTCTGAAATAATTTGAATATTTATTGTATTACAAATTTATTGAAGAATCAGTTGTTATTACCTGTCCAGTTCATTGTTAGGAGTAGAAAAGCAATCAGAACCTCATGCGGTCTGATCATTGTAGCAGCCATGTGTCTCTGCTCAGTTTACTGTGTCTTAGACTCTGATTAACAGCAGGTCTGAACTCTTTAACTACCTCAGACATGTGAAGGTAGAAGTAGAACAAATTTTGCATATACTCCTCCCTCTTGGGAAGACACATACAGTACCTCATTATTCTATTTGATTTGAGGAATTATTTTTTTTATCATTTTGGAACATGTTGATGCTTCAAGATACATATTCTACATTAATTCCAAGCTGAAAAAATTTAAAACCAATCAAGACAAATCCAAACTGTGTCGGAGGAGGAGGCTTTAGAAACTATGCTATTATGGATTTAGGGTGGCAATAAGATAAGGTAGATAATCCATTATTAGGATTCAGGAGTATTTGGTCACGTAAAGCAACTCAGACATCTGTTAGATTAAAATAGCAAACCAGCTGAGAAGCTCTTTATTTCCTCTGTTAAACCCGTATTGACTGGAGCCTGAAAATACAGGAAATTATAAAAAAAAAATTTCTGGGATTTTTTTTTTTAAACCTTCTGAATTTAGGTTTGTAATATTTCTTAAATTTTATGTCTGTTTGTCACAACTGATTACTTTTTAGACTCAAAGAATCCTAATTGATATGTGCTAAACCTCTGTTACATTGTTGTTGTTGTTTTTTATTATTATTATTATGAATAGATTATTAAATTTGCAATATTAACAAGGGCACACTGATACACAGAATGCTGCAACATGGCAGCTCCCTTGCAGAGATGGGAAGTAACGAAGTACAAATACTTCGTTACTGTACTCAAGTAGATTTTTCTGATATTTTTACT
>NW_015154498.1:2401-5126 GCF_000732505.1 Cyprinodon variegatus | reverse complement strand
TGTGAAATCACTACTTCAAACTAGTCCTGTAACTGTCAATGAAACTTTTGCTGCTCCCAGCGGGTATTTCGGTCCACTCCTCATTAGCAAACTGCTCCAGGTGTTTCCTTTTTGAAGGATGCCTTCTCCAGACAGAATCTTTCAGCTCCTTCTAAAGATGCTCAATAGAATGTAGGTCAGGGATCATAGAAGGCCACTTCAGAATAGTCCAATGTTTTCCTCTTAGACAACTTTGGGTGTTTCAAGCTGAGGGTTTTAGGTCATTATTCTGATGATCGGAGACTGAGACCAAGCTTTCCGGCACTGGGCAGCGCATTTCTGTCTAGAATCTCTTCATAGTCTTGAGATTTCACCTGTGCAGATTTAGTAAAGTAGCCCCAGAACATAACAGAACCTCCTCCATGCTTCACAAGTAAGGATAGTGATATTTACTTGAAACGCTTCATTTTTTTCTGTCTGTGAACATAGAGATGATAACCCTTGATAAAAAGCTACATTTTGTCTCATCTGTTCATAGAACATTCTCGCAGGAGCTTTTTGGCTTGTGAACATTCTGTTTGGAAAATTCCAGTTTGGATTTTTTATTATTTGTTTTGAGTAAAAGTGTCCTCATTGGTGCGCTTCCATCATGATGAGAATAAACATCCAAATATTAAACAGATTTGTCTAAACATTTTCAGTGTGAGAGATGTTGCTAGTGTAGAAAAATATGACTGAAATTCTTCAAATGGGTTATCAGGGAAGGTGCTATAAATCCAGGTCATACAAAAAAGCACTGACCTGGCTCAGCCTGATTGTTGCCCCCTGATTGGCTGTCAGTTTGGGAGCATCTGCTTCCTGGTGGGGAAGATATTAGTTCCTGGAGAGAAAAAAAAAAACCTATTTAGTCTGAAAGCACAGAGCAGTAAAGAATAATTCAAAACATAGTGTGAAGCTGTCGAAAATTAATCAGTGTCCAACTGGAAGCAGTACCGAGTTCAAAAGTCGTCCAATACCTGAATAATACCTGTGGTGTTTCTGATGTATTAAAATTTGTATTTGTCACAAGCACATATCGTGTTTTTGTGTTCCCTCCACTGGTTTTACCAGATGTCTACTGCATGCTATGCAAGGGGGCAAAACTTTAAAATGCTTGTTATCTTTTTATCTATACTGCACAGTAGGGCCAGACGGATAATTGATAAGACGGGGCAAAGAGAATATAGAAATCCATGATTCCTCAAATTAGTCTACTTCTGCATAAATATAATGTAAAAAAAAAAAAAAACTTGGACTGTTTCTGTGGTAGCAAATCAAATGGAAGTACACAAAATATGCAAAAACTGAATTTTGCACAGATATGTCATTTGAAAATAGAAAAATAGCACATAGCATAGAACATAACATAGCACACACTGGGTTTGGTAGAGCAGGCTAACAACAAGAAAGAGCACTACAAAAGATCCCTATCACTATCGATGTATATGACAACTTGCTTTTAAAAAAACTGAGTTACTACATAATTTATTCATCTGTTTGGGATCAACACAGATTTTCTTTTTTATTGAATTTGAATTTAACTACAGTGCAAATACATCTTGGGTCCTGTCAACATATTTTCCCCCTTTTTTTTTTACCAGGGCACCCTGTACAAGAATGGTTTACAAAATCTACTACCAAGGAAGAATGGCATCAATTTAGTGTTTTCATCTATTATTTATACATTACATATGATTGTTCAATAAATAGCTCTTAACATGTCATTGTAATAATACCTTATAAAGGACTTAAAGTAGGTCACAGACAAGAGGTGAGGAAATGGCTATGAAAGAAATTTGGAAAAAAAAATGTAAACTTTGATTTATTTATGAATATTGGTAATGCTTCTCATTTAAGATTTTATAATAAGCTTAGTTTCTTTAAATTAACTCTTCTTGCTTTTCATAAGGGCCTCAACCTGAACTTTAGTATTTATCTCCGATCTCTTAGAAATTAAACGGTTGTTCTGAAAGATGTATCTCACCAGAACCGGGCTGCGGGCGGCTGGTTGCAGGCTGGACAGGCGGCGGGCCAGCAGCGCCCGGTAGCTGCTTTCCGGGTCGTCTTCCAAACCGACACTGTCCGGCTGAGAGTCCTCCACGATCAGGCACGGGTTCTCCGGCTGAGGCAGGCTGGAGTCCAGTTCGCTTCCACCGGGATCCATGAGTTCAGGCCGAGGGCAGGAGATGGGGGTGGTTGTTGTTGTGAGCTAGAGCGAAGAGGGACATGTTCAGACACCAGACCCAGCCGCTTCTACCTCAGACCGTCCGCTGTTAGCACGTTAGCACTAGCTATAAGCTAATGGCTAATGCTCCGCCCCACAGCTAAACATGCTTCTCCATCCCAGTAAAAAATAATGCCATCAGGAAAGAAAAGCGCAAATAGCTTCCAAGCTGGTTTACTTACCTAAAAAGCTCAATTCCAAAAAAAACATCGACTCACATCCTCGCTTTAGAAGTCAAAACACTGCCCGTGTCGCGGTAAAAATTGAACATAAGCGATGTCATTGGTTCAATGATAGTGACATCACAAAATCCGCGATGCGTTCAATGGTTGTCAGGTTTTTAAGAATAAACACATTATTTAGGGAGTCATTTTGATAGGTATTCGTATTATTAATACTAATTTGATTATGATTATTATTATTATACTTAGCCAGAATCTTGTTGCCGATTTTGCTGATACAGCTCTTGTCTACTGTGTTCAA
>NW_015154498.1:0-1120 GCF_000732505.1 Cyprinodon variegatus | reverse complement strand
GCCAATTAACCTATGGTAACAGTCATGTTTTTGGACTGTGAGAGGAAGACGGAGTACCTGGAGAGAACCCATGCATGCACAGGGAGAACATGCTGAAAGACCCCAGGCTGGGAATCAAACCTGCAACCTTCTTGCTGCAAGGCAGCTGTGGTATCCACTGCATCACCGAGCAGCCCCAAATTGTTGTATTGAAAGCTTAATTTAATAACTTAGAGAATAGTGTTTCGAAAAAGGCATTCAAATGAGCTATAATCTTTAAGCATCACCTTGAAAAGAACCATCCTTGTCTCCACGTCTGCTCTATTGTTAAGTGTTTGATATTTTTGGGTCCTCTATCCTCTTTTTCATTTTGCCCTGTTTTCAATCCTCTTCTTCATCTTTAAGAGATTTTTGACATGAGTTTAGTTATTAGATGATATGATATACTGCAAATATTCAGAGGAAAAGACCCACAGAAAACCTCAAGGCCTGCAGATTGAAGCCAATTTAAAGTATTAAGCCAAAAGATCTCAATGAAAAAAAGGAAAAGATAAAGAATCATTTGGAGACTGAAAGTGTTTCTATATTTCCTAAAAGTATATTTATGTGCAGGCCATGTGGTAAATCTATGGTTTGGTGATTGACCTTTCTGTAAATTCTAATTTAGCTAATATCCTTATTGTCCATTGTCATTTTTAATGTGAGGGCGTTTCAAGGTTTGACACAATATGCTGCAGAGTTCTACACTTGCTTGGATAAATCTTGTAAAGTAAAATAGAAATCTAGGACATTCACTCCTCAGGGGGATCTGGGAGACCTCCATAAGGTCCCTGTGGGGTGTGGAAGGACTCGGGTAAAATAAGATATAGGTTAAATCCCGCATTGAAATTACCCTCAGCAGGGAGCTACAGATTTCCTCTCTGTTCTCATTATAGCAAGCTTTAAATATTACCTCCACCCCTTTTCAATATTACGAGTTTCATAAATCTTAATGGCAGATTTATAAAAAAAAACATATTTTCTTCTAATAAAAATGCTTCTGCCAGAGTACAGATCCATCCATCCATCCATCCATCCATCCATCCATCCATCCATCCATCCATCCATCCATCCATCCATCCATCCATCCATCCATCCATCC
>NW_015154497.1:0-5126 GCF_000732505.1 Cyprinodon variegatus | reverse complement strand
TACATACAGACACACTCACAAGCAAAAAAAAAATAGCACCCAAACCTAAAGTGAGTAGGTGTGTTCTCTATTCTTTTTCCAAAAAAAATAATTGAATCAAAGAAACTGAATGTTTTTTCCACATGTGAAGATGAGGCTTTTAAGGGGCAGCCAAATGCTGCTGATTCTCCCATCACATTCTCTAGTGTTGAGATTCCATACCTCCAAAAGAGTAAGCCAACTCATTAAAAGTTTGTTTTAAAAATAATAAACATCTGTCTCTAGTAATAGCAGCATATTCATATCACAATCATCCACTTTGTTTGTTTCCATTTTTCTAGGTTCTAGCCATTGCATCATAACTCAAGATCATACTGAGACCATATCGCAAAAAAATATATATATATTATTGGCACAAAACAAACACCACTTAGTATATTCATTTTATTTACAGCTTTAGACAAGAAAATAAAACATCTTATAATTAGAATCACGTCTCAAAATGATTGTCCACTAGATGGCACCATAGAACAAATGACTTTCCTTTGGCTGCCAAGTATTCCATCAGCTTCTGTTTACGCAGCTATCTATAGCAGATACAAGAAGATCTGAATGTTTAATCAAAAAATTACATGTGAAACCAGCATTGAAAAAACTAATGCTTGTGTTGGCATTTACATAATCATATTTAGTTTATTTAACAGAATTGTTTCATCTTAGCGGGGTAGGACATAAAACAATTGTGTTAAAGTAACTAAACATGATTAAGTAAATGCCAAAAGTGATTGCATTATTTTTTCAGTGCTTTGCGATAAAAGTTGGTGGGGACGCTCTAAGGATAGTGGCTGATGGACCTACAGCTGCTCAACCTGAACGCTTTCAATAGAGTTTATATTTTCCAAAAATGAGCTCAAACAGACAATTATTGAATGCTTTCCTATTGTTGAGAACACAAGAGAACCACAATACACTGATATTTATAGTTATAGACAGATTCTTGCATTTAGTGCTTTATTTATAAGGGGCTCAAAAACATTAATGTATAAAAAATGACAAATTACGGCCAATACCGATTCCAACAACAATATATCATGCATCCCTAGTATGGACATAACTTCACTTCCATCAATCCATCCAGGCTTCCCATAAACTGCATCAGTGATTATCCTCCTTCACAAGCAAAATCTAATTTGGAAATTTCTCCCATATGTCATTAACAGCCAAATCTATGCATTGAACCTTATTTTAAAAATCATTTATCCTCTGATTTTTTATTCTTTGTGCTTTAATTCTTGTAGGTTTCTTATATTTTAATGTTAAGTCTGTGTCCTGTGAGTCTGGCTGTCTCTGGGTTGGCTGACACAGCTATTTCTGAGTTTTGCTGAACAACAAAAGACAAAAAGATATGTTGAATTTTATTATAGCATATTTTTCTTGTAAATTTGGAGATATATTTTATTGCATGTTGCATATCCCAGTAAAACTGTTTCACCTTTAAATTGGCCCCTGTCCCTAATTGTGTCTCTGCTCTGCTTAAAAACAGATTTATGAACCTGTCTACCAATATAATGATGCAAGAGAAAATCATTAAGCTCTGCAGTCTGATTCTCTGTTCAATAAGAAAACAACAGATATGAGTTCATTTTAATCTGTAATTCTGAATAATGGTCGTCTGAGAAGCCCAGCTTTTTTAACTTGTATAAATGTTCACTTTGTTGCCATTTTTACCTGAAAAAGCTCAGTATGTGTAACAGATTTTTTCCCTTCAAATTTTTTCAACCAACCAATCTCCTCACTTTTACTGAAACATATATTGAAGTGACTGCGGGTTAAAATTCACTGATTACTTATGTGTGTCTTCCCTGTATGCAGTGAATAACGACCCCAAATAATATTATGTCCCAAAGCGACAGATCCCATGATATTTTAAGAGGTGGGACTCAAGAGCAGCGGCAGAACAAGGAAAAAACATGGACTGAAAACGCTCTGAACACAGTTAGCTGCACCCAACCCCGGTTACTGTTGGTTAAAGTAAATCAGAGATTATTGGTGGGGACTGTCCCCTCCATGCCCAAAGCTGGTGGGGACATGTCCACACCAGTCCTTCAGAAAGTTAAGCCAGTGTGTGAGACTATGGGCACCACAGGCATGGATGGAATCCATGGCCAGCCTCATTCATTACTAATACAGGTTAATCAACTTGTTATCTCAAGAAAACATTTAATGGTTTAACCGTGATAATGAGATAGTTATGTCATTATCTCAAGAAGGCAAAGGGGAAAAAAAGTTTAGTACGACTGCTCTCGGCTTCTGTAGATGTCAACTAATGAACATTTAATGTTTACATAACATATCTGCTGAGCAAATGTTTTTTAAATGCAGTGAGGAAAACAAACTATTTGATCACCCTGCTATTTTGAAAGTTCCCCCACCTCGAAATCATGGAGGACTCTGAAATTATCATCGTAGGTGCATGTCCACTGTGTGAGACATAATCAAAAAAACAAAAAAAAATCGGAAATCACAATGTTTGATTTTTTTAAAACTATTTATTTGTATGATACAGCTGCAAATACGTATTTGAACACCTGTCTATCAGCTAAGATTCTAACTCTCAAAGACCTCAAAAACCACTTGATTTATCATCCTAAATTAGATGCACCTGTTTGAGGTTGTTTGCTGCATAAAGACACCTGTCCAACCCATACAATCAGTAAGAATCCAACTACTAACATGGCAAAGACCAAAGAGGCGTTCAAAGACACTGGAGACAAAATTGTACAACCCCACAAGACTGGAAAGGGCTATGGGGAGATTACCAAGCAGCTTGCTGAAAAAAGGTCCACTGTTGGAGCAATCATTAGAAAATGGAAGAAGCTTTATCATTATTTCCCTTTTATCTCCTCTTTCTTTCATCTTTTCTCATTTTTTTCTGTTTTTCCTCTTCTGTTCTATTTACATTGCAGTGTCCATATAATCTGTAAAACTCCCTGCATAATTATAATGAAGCAATTTATATGCATGAAACAAGCGGAACGCTATGGCGATAGCCGTACTGCTCCACTTGTGAAAGTAAAATCTGTTAAGCTCTTATTGGCATCAAGAGAATCATTCTTATTGCCACATTGCCAGACAGGACACTATTGGAAAAAAGCTAAAGCTAAACATAGCCGTCAATCTCCCTCAGACTGGGGCTCCAAGCAAGAGCTGACCTAGTGGAGTGGGCCAAAATCCCTCCTGCAGGGTGTGCAAATCTGGTTAAAAAACTACAGGAAACCTTTGACTTCTGTAATTGCAAACAAAGGCAACTGTACCAAATATTAACAATGATTTTTCTCAGGTTATCAAATGCTTATTTGCAGCTGTATCATACAAATAAATAGTTAAAATATCATACATTTGTGGATTTTGTGTCTCTCACAGTGGACATGCACCTACCGTACGTTAAAATTTCCAACCCCTCCATAATTTTGAAGTGGGAGAACTTGTAAAATAGTAGGGTGTTCATATACTTATTTTCCTCACTGCATATTTAAAAACATATTCAAACCCTATGCTGTGGCCCAGCTTTGATGACACAAAAAGTGGAAATCCACAAAGGCTACAGATGCACCATGGACTAATTTTACGTAGGCGAAAGAATAAATGTTCCAGGTAAACTCCTTTAGTTTCTCAGTTTATTTTTTCCTCAGGCAAGCAAACAAAAAAGACAAACATTTTCTCTATGTTTCTCTTGCGCTGGTAAAAAAAAAAAAAAAAGGAAAAACATATGCCCACCCAAATGCATGCTGTTCATTCCGTAAAAGTTTAAAAAACTATCCACTGGACTTGGTTTCCAAGGTTTGAAGAATATCTGGATCCGCAGTGAGTTTCAGTCTTTATATTGAAAAGGCCTTGTATTGCTTGGAAACATGCAAATTGAAACCGACAAGCGGGTCGTTTGGTTCCATTGTTAGCCTGTAATATCTGAAACCTGTCTGATTCTGAAGGTCGGTCGCTAAAGAAGGGATTGTCGTTAAAGGGGGGGGATTGACTCCTGTAATACCTGAAACCTGTCTATGATTGTTAAGGGTCGGTAGTGAAGGAGGTACTTTGTTCCTCCGTGATTGGGGGGTCGGGGTGGGGTTTGTGGTGATACCTGGAAGAGATCATCTGTATAACTGAATTGTAAGTTTTTGGAAGCTGGAATCTGAGTCCACCACCTCTGTTTAAAGTTGGTTTTTCTCTCTTAACATAGATGGCTTCCTTCACGCCCCTCTCAAACCACCTATTTTCTTTATCCAGAATGTGAACATTCTGGTCCTCCATAGAATGTCCTTTGTCCACAAGGTGTAGATGTACTACGGAGTCTTGTCCAGAGGAGGCCGCTCTACTGTGTTGGGCCATGCATTTGTGGAGAGGTTGTTTGGTTTCTCATAAAGATCAGAGCATATACCACTCCGCTCATATTGGGTCTGGGGGTTTTATCTTTAGGATGCACTAGCCTCTGTTTAAGGGTTTGGTTTGGTTTGAAATGTACTGAGATTTTGTGTTTGGAGAAAATCTTCTTGGGTTCTTCAGAGACTTCAGAGACAAGAGGATTTCCAGGTTGCACCTCAGCACATTGAAATTGATTCTTTGATTATTGTAGGTTTTTTTCTCACTAAATGGGGAGAGGGTCACCAACAATTTTGTCCACATGTGTAGGTGATGAGGCCTCAATAAGGCACCATGCTTTTAAGGGACAGCCAAATGCTGCTGATTCTCCCATCACATTCTCTAGTGTAGGGAGTAATAGCAGCACATTCATATCACAATCATCCACTTCATTAGTTTCCATTTTTTCTACGATCTAGCCATTGCATCATAACTCAAGATCATACTGACACCATAAAAAAATGAATGGCACAAAACAAACAACACTGAGTTTATTCATTTTATTTACACCTTTATACAAGAAAATAAAACATCTTATAATCAAAATCATAGATGATTGTCCACTAGATGGCACCATAGAGCAAATCTTGATGATAAACATCTTGATGCCTGGACTGAGTTGGTTTCAAGTCTTCATCTGATCTGTATACATGCCCACTCACTGATTATCAGTTTGTAGATACATGTGATGCTAATTACACTGCATGAAAAGTGAGATTTTCGTCCCCGTA
>NW_015154496.1:4169-5127 GCF_000732505.1 Cyprinodon variegatus | reverse complement strand
TACAAAACATAGAGAGGAAAACAAGAAGAAAAGGGACAAAAAACCTAGAACAAATAATGGATGTCTATTCTATTAACATATCTCTATCTGTAGAATGGCTCTGTTTTATGTGTTATCTTCTCAGTTCAGAGGGCCCCCCTCCTGTCTTTGCCTAGGGCCCCAAATTTCCATAATCCGTCCCTGATCAGTAGCCTACATTTTTTACCTCAACCTATTAACTGGTCTGGCCAAAATCCCCCAAAAAACCTGAGACAACACGAATCAAATCAGCTGCTGTTTTTTAACTCTTGGTAGGGCCCAGCCTGCCATATAAAACTGTTAGAATGGCAAACAGTGGCGTCATAGTGGCAGTAAGAGATTATTCATAAAAATATATAACATTTAATCTGAATGGACTTTACAGAGAAAATTCAGTCAGATCAGACAGTCAGAGCATTACCTGAAAAAGGAAACCAACTGATTCCCTCCAGTTGTTGACTTTGCAGGACTCTCTCTTGGTGACAGTAGATATTCTCCTGCATTTTGATGACTCTACAGCAATCCCTCACACAGAGCATGCATGCAGCGACAGTAGAGAGGGAAAACTCACTTTTAACAGGAAGAAACCTCCAGCAGAACCAGGCTCAGTGTGAGCGGCCATCTGCTGAGCCCGACTGGGGTTCAAGGACACAGAAGCAGAGATAGAATAAACATAGAATCCTTGATCTATAAATATATTTTATGTTAGAAAAGTTAACAGTGAACTAGCTCCATTGATGGCTCTGTCGAGGAAAGAAAGAGTGGAGCAGATAAGCTCTGTGGTAGTTTTCATGTCAAAGGATGAAAGAGAGCACCTCCAGTTAGTCACAGTAAAAGCTTACCCGATAGCTATAGAGGAGAGAAACAGGACTAAACACTGAAAAGCAGGCCCACCTATCATCATCTAAAATCGAAGGTGTTGATGGGCCCAGCCTAGCTG
>NW_015154496.1:0-1074 GCF_000732505.1 Cyprinodon variegatus | reverse complement strand
AGCAAAGACAATGTTTTCTGCTTCATCAGAAGTGTGTATTTAGCATTATAATAATACTACCTGGATCTCCATAACCTTCCCTGGACACAGAAAATGAACTCCATGAAGGAGAAATTTTACTATGCAACATGAATTAGGCTAAACATTAAAGACTTTATAACTGTGTTAAACATTTTGATCCTGTCTAATGCTGTTGGTGTTCTGGATCAAACACATATAACATCCATCTGTAGAACATGAAGAGCATTTAGTTGAGAGAAAATCACAGCGTTCAGGTCATAGTTCTGGTTCGACCCACTGTCAGTAACATCCATTGATTAAATGACCTGAACACGTCTTATTGATGATCTGTGATGTTTCCTGCTTCTTCAATGGTGTCACTAACTCTGGGAAAATGAACCAAGGGACCCTTCTTGGCCAGGCAGTAATACCCCCCGCTGACTTTATACATTTATTTTTGCATTTCCTTGTGTTATAGAGAGATTTAGGTAACCTTTAAATCATGTATGAAATTAGACACCTAATTGTGATCCTGAATATGGAGCAGTCCTGCAGCTGGCAACCTAAAGAGGTCTGGTTCTCCAGAACCCGCCCCTGCCTGGTTCCCTTATAGAACAGACTTTTTAAATGAAGGAGCAGCTTTCTGCTGGGCTGTATTCCTTCCAGACACATGAGCCTCTTTAACACCTAGAATAAGTCAGAGCATCAATATCTGTGAGGACACCTGCTAATTCTCTGGGACATTATAATCAGCCTTTTATCCAGATCACAGCAGTCTGCTAAATGTTCTTAATCCTGACGGCTGCAGGTTCTTTGCTCCAGTCATATTAGCTCTGGGTGAATATTTATAGAACAACATAAATCCATTAGATGTCATTGTATTGGCCTCCGTTGTTCATTTTTAGGTTAATAGTTGTTCATTTGACAAAAATGAAAAGTAAATCCTAAACTTATTTTTTAGCAAATCGGTTAAGAATATATTTTAAGATATATTTTAGAACATATTTTAGGTTGTTTAAGCATTTAGTCCATTCAGTATTTTTCCATCTCTATTTTTGCTCCTCTAAAAAGTGT
>NW_015154495.1:3607-5130 GCF_000732505.1 Cyprinodon variegatus | reverse complement strand
TCTGCTGCGGACAGGCTAACGTTAGCCCGTCTGCAGCAGCCAAGGCTAACGTTAGCCCGTCTGCAGCAGCCAAGGCTAACGTTAGCCCGTCTGCAGCAGCCCTCTCTCTGCATAGCCGTGTGTGAAGTACCTCTGGCTCTGATCGCAACCTATTCTCATTATGAGTGCGTATGAAATCATACGAAAAGTTATGCACCGTAATTTCGTACATTTTGGAAGTTTTTTTTGTCGTATGCGCATCTTACGCACCATTCAATAACATAGAATTTAACATACAATTAACCCTGAGCCTAACCCTAACCCTAATATATAAAACAGCAAGCAACGTAGTTAGAGACATGAATAAGTGCTGATTGCACTGTTTTTCCTAGTTTTTGTCCGTCCGCAGATCTGCTTTTTTTTTTCTGTCTGCCAGCGCATGCGCACAGATGTGGTTTTTTGAGGAAAAACGTACGAAATAGTGTGCATAACTTTTCATACGATTTCATACGAACTGATAATGAGAATATGTAGCTGATCGAGGCTGATTTGGCTAAATGTTTATTTGATTTGTGTTTATCTGACTGTGTTCATTATTATTCCTCGAATAAATAAAAAAATGTATTATTATCTAAATTCTATGAATAACAGGAGGTGAAATGCAGCTCCAGGCTAGCTTTGAATGTGGTGATGTCATCAGTACGCTGCTGTTCCGATTGACCCAGATTTATTCCCGTTCTCCCCAAGTCCAGATTTTCCTGGGTTCTTCTCTAGAACAGACTTGCCGAGGACACGAGTCCGTCCTCGCCTTCTAGTGAACTGAGAAACGGCCAGTGACTCCACTCAACACGGAGTGTGCTGGATGACCATCATGTGACCTTCTTTCTCTTACATGTGGAATGCATTAAGCAGGGAGACGAGAAGCAGACGCTGCATCATGACAGCATCAGAGACCAGTTGATTAAACAGGACTGATTTAAATAAGAAGATCTGGTGTGGAGAGCAGCTGGCGGAGCAAACGCTCTGAACCGGCCCGTCTGCCTGACAGGAAACAGCTGATGGACAAGTTCACCATGCTCTGAGGAAAGACCTCAGCTTGACAGCGGGACGCTTCACATCCCGCTCTGGTTTTCATGGTGAGTAATCAGGAGCTTTAGTTTCCAGGAAAACACTTTCTGATGTCAGATAAGAACTACGGAGAGAAGAGGGATGTAAGGAAGGCTGTTATCCCTCCACACGCCACATATGAAGAACCCTGAACTCCAGCTAATCCAGCTGCTCGGTAACAAAGAGATTGACTACAGCAATAACTGATGAAGATGACATATGGATTATTCTGCAGAGAATCAGCAACATGCAGCAAACTAACAGACCTTCATATACACACCTGGATATGAACCTCTAACATCCACCTGGTTTTTGGAAATTCTCGCCTATTTTGCATTCCCAAATAAAAAAGCAAATAATTTAAGCCAAAAAATTACATGTGCAATACATATTTGAAAGCTAACACCGTATAGTTTCTGAATATACAAATTAAAATT
>NW_015154495.1:0-1145 GCF_000732505.1 Cyprinodon variegatus | reverse complement strand
TGTTCTTTGACAAACATGGATGCCTCCAGTAAAGCACATTCACATGAAAATTACTCTGAATTATTGAACAGGATGTAATAATTCCAGATTTCAGACTTTTCCTTTAGAACTCATTTAAACTGGACCCACATGGTTCAGGCAGGACAAACGTAACAGTGACCAACCACTGCCTGCATTTCACAACACTGATTTCACATCAGGTCTGAAAACCCACTCAACCACACCGACCTCACCTCCCAAGAGCCGCGACTCATATTACTGCGCTCCATAAATCCTTAACCATCCTGGCAGAGAGCTGTTGTGCAAACACGGTGACACGGCCATCGACTCCAGATCGCTTCATTCTAAATGCAATATTTCTCTGCACAACATGCTGAAGTTTCCCTTTTTGGCTTTTTTAATCTTCTCTTTCCTTCTAAGTTCAAAAATGCAACGGTGTTTGCATAAGAAGCAGCTCAGTTATGGAGCAAAGGATGTGTACGGATGGACACTTCAGCCGTTTGGAGACATAAAGCAGGATCTGCCCAGAAGGGAAATTCTTGCTGTTTGAAAGAAAAGTGATAGAATAACACGCAGACTTATACTGGCTCAAGCTAAACGCACATTATGAATGAAAGGTGATCAATGAGGACACCTGTAACCCGAAGAGCAGCCTGGTGAAAAGTGATACAGCACAGGATTAAAGAAAAGCAAACAGAAGAAGGAATTTATCTGCCAACATAAACATTTAATTAGCTTAAAAACTTCATAGTTAATAAAAAAAAAAAAATACACATCTCTGTTGATTGCTTTGGAAATATTGGGTGAATACATCTGCTAAGTTATTGATTAGGGGTTCCACTGTCAGAGGCTTTTTATTAATCACTGTAATGGGATCCCTGTGGTATATGAAGGGCCGAAATATATTTTAAAATATATACATGCGAATGTCCCATGAAATAAATAACCGTAGAGTAATGCCGGGCAAACACTGTATGACCTTTGCCCCTTTGGGCCGATTCTCCTAACCTGACTCCTCTAGATGGATTTGCTCCGCATATCCATCTGGAAACCTTCCGTTGAAGTAATTATGGGAAGGGGCGAAAATACTGGTTAGCTGATTGGCCTATGTTGGTGATAGACGGGCCAAATAAACCAATCAGATC
>NW_015154494.1:3802-5131 GCF_000732505.1 Cyprinodon variegatus | reverse complement strand
CGTGACGTAAGTCGTGCTCCCCAGAGCCGGCGCTCTAGGCTCTGGTGCTGTGGGAATTGAAAAAAGAATCGTTCAGCGAGCTGCCAAACGATGCCATGGAATCGGAAAATACGGAACCGGTTCTGAACAGGAACCGGTTTTCGATTCCCATCCCTACCCTCTCCCTCCACTCCAAACCAGCTGGGCCTGGTAACCATATCCCAACCAATGCATAATTCCATAGTCAATATGAAATACTCAAGCCAAGAATAAAATAATACAATATCTAATGTAACGTATGGTCACTCCGTTAAAAGTCCACTGTTTTGGGCCATAATAGGCATAGAAACTATGCTGCCTTTTGCCAAATTTGATCTTTACATAAATTTTTAATAAGTTCCAAACTAATGTTAACAAGTCTGACCAATCACAGTACGTTTAGTAGCAAACTGTCTCTTTCCGGAACATAAAAATGGTCGACACGGAATCCACCTTGTCATGCCGAAACAGTGCAATTTTCCCAGTCATAATGTCTTTGTAAATGGACAGCATGAATCCTGTAAATGAACTACTAAAATTTTACTAAATGCACCTTCAAGATAAACTAGTTTCTACAACATTTTTGTGGTCACATCAGAAAATGATACATCACCTTGTCCTCCTTGACTTTGAGCAGTCATTCTGACTTGTTCTATCAATTCGCTTAGGTCATTTAGAATCCCGTCAGCATCTGGAACATTGAGCTAATTCCCCCCCGCCCACTGGATGCTCCTGTGAATTATCTCCAACCTCGGAATATAGGCAAAAAAAAAGTTGTATTAACTGGGACAAATGCATGGCAGAGTATAGGCTATTGCAATCCGTCTCAAACTTTTTTGAACAAATGTCCTGTTGACCTCATCAGAAGCCTGCCAACTCCACCCTTAAGATTGAAAAATAGAATAGACAAATGCCTCCCAATGTTAACTAAGCAGATCTCCCCCCTAGGCTATTGCCTGTCTAATCCCCAGGCGTGGCATATGGGCTCACCACCACCTCGGCAGTGAAAGAAAAACTAGTATTATATGCTACAATAACACTGAAAAGTGAACCCAAAGAAGGCACTGTGGATTCACCCCCCCTCACCGTGACGCACAATAACACCTGTGCATAGTGCATGTGCACAGTGAGTTATTCTCCCTATATATGTAAAAACGTTTAGTGATTATGTGAGACTGATATAATGCCAAATGGGCCGGTCAAACTTAATTAGTACTTATGCCTTAGTACTCCATAGTTTTTTGTAAAAAGAGCCCTGAATGTGTGCAGATCAACCTCATTCCTCAACTTGGCCGCAATGTCATAGCAAAT
>NW_015154494.1:0-1108 GCF_000732505.1 Cyprinodon variegatus | reverse complement strand
TCACCAGAGACTTTTCCTCCTGCCTGGACAGTTCTGGATTTCATCAGTATGTTGATTTTCCCACCCACATAAAAGGACATTCGCTGGATTTGATTTGCTGCTCTGGTTTAATCCCCTCTAACTGTTCTGCTGATGATGTCCATATTTCAGATCACTTTCTTCTGTCCTTCAACGTTTTCCTGTCTCTCTCCATAATCAAGCCTGTCTGCCAGATTTCCTTCCGCAATATTAAGAACATAAACACAGACATTTTATCCTCCCACATTGACAATATCCCAATCCCTGCTCTTTCCTCTCTGACCACCTTGTCACCCACTACAATTCTGGACTTTCCAATGTTCTCAATTCCCTTGCCCCTCTCAAAACCCGCTCTGTGTCTTTTTCACGCTCTGCCCCTTGGTTTACTCCTGAGCTCCGCCTCAGGAAAGCCAAAGGTTGGCAACTGGAATGCCTCCACAAAAAAAAACTGGTCTCTCCATGCACAAAGAAATGCATAAAACTCATCTACTTCAATATTCAAATTTAATAGCCATTACTAAATCAAACTACTGTTCTGACCTTATCTGCTCCAATGACAGACACTCCAAGTCTCTCTTTTCTATAATGCACAAGATCTTTGACCCCCCTGATACCCTGCCTTCTTACATGTATTCTGGTCAGACCTGTAATTCTTTGATAACCTTCTTTAATGAAAAAATCTGCTCCATTCACCAGCAATTACATATGACCGCCTTGCCTCCTCCTTCCCCTCCGCCCCTCCCCCGTAGCCAGTCATTTTCCTCCTTCCTACTGCCCACTTCTTCTGAAATTTCTGACCTCATTCAAAAATCCAAGTCCTCTACCTGTTGTCTTGACCCCCTCCCCCACAGCTCTGGTCAAAACCTGTCTTACCTCCCTCCTCCCCTTCATTACTTCCCTTATTCATTGCTCACTCTCTTCTGGTATTGTTCCTTCACTTTTCAAAACTGCATCTGTCTCCCCAATTATGAAAAAACCTTGTTCTGATCCCCCTCTCATAGCACTGAAACCGCCCTAATAAAAATCACAAACGATCTCCTTATAGCTGCTGACTCTGGACTCCTCTCCATCCTCATCCTTCTCGATCTCA
>NW_015154493.1:3637-5132 GCF_000732505.1 Cyprinodon variegatus | reverse complement strand
GGCGCCTGGGGAGCAGTGTGGGGTTAAGGGTTTTGCTAAGGAACCCATAGGGGAGGCTGTGGGGATAGAACCGGCAAGGGCATAGGTTTGAACTTTGGTAGGGACAATATTGGTCTTCATTTTCATTGGTCTGATGTCATTGGTCTTTTGCAAAAATATGCACTCTCATTTTTTTATGCTTAATGTGAGCATCAGGGCACATTTGTTTAAAGAGAACAGCATCAGTTCTTGCTAGATTAATACAAAATCTTATAAGCACTATAGACATTAGATGCTGTTTATCAATGTTTAAAGCATCACTGGCTCTGACCAATGTGGAATTAGGACTTTTTTCCACTTTGAAAATGTTTGCATTTAAACTTAGCAACAATTAAGACAGAAGGTAAATATGTGCCTATTTAACCAAATATAGTCTTAATATGTCTGTTATATGTGGATTTATCCTGTGTTTTCTACTGAAGATATAGAATTGTGCAGAGGTAAACCCCACTCTTATTATTCTACCTATATGCTCTCTGTATCATGCAAAATAATGCATTCAAGGGATGGAAAATACTTTAGATGTTTTATATTAACATGAGCACTGGAACTATAAGAGGAACTGACACTGAGCATTTAAAATACTGACTTCACTATACAAGTTGTATATGTATGTATGTGGGCTGTAGTTACTCTGTGTAGCACATTTCATGTATTTTATCTTGGGCTGAAACAATTAATCATATTAATTGATAATTTAAATAATCATCAACTAATTTAGTAATTGATTAATCATTAACTAAAGTACAGGACCACTAAAATGTGCCTTTAGGTGAAGGAGCGACCCACTCACAGCAGGAATTATACCAAGATTGCAAAAAAAAAAAAAACATTTTGCATTTGAAATAAAAATAAAAAAAAGTTTTTGTCTGTCAATATTCTCCATCCAGAACTCCTTAAGAGGAAACATTTCTGTTTCAGCTGGTTTCATATCGTAAAAAATCTTTAAGGAACCTTTGGCTGATCTGATTATTAATCGACTAATCGAAAAAATGATCAAAAGATTAATCAATTTGCAAAATAATCATTAGTTGCAGCCCTAATTTTATGATAGCATTCCAAACACATTTCTTCCATCATGCAGCACTGAAGGGCAGCTGCTTCACCCTGAGGCTGCCCTGCAGCATTATATCTCTGTTTCAAACAATCATATAATATTTCTATTATACAAGTTTTTTTTATAGTAAAGGATTAAATGTAACACAACCTTTTATCCTCATCTTATATTGCTTACTCTCTGACTTTTTAAATAGCTCATGTTTTTTTCGTTTTTTAGTGGTATCTTCTACAAACACAACACTAAGAATGAGCCTACGTTTATTCAGATATAAAATCACCTTTAACAATTATAAAAGACAATATAACACTATCTTATCTGTAATGTAATATAAGGAAGAAGTTTACAATCCCCCAAAAGATGTGATGCTTTACCAGCACAGAAAAACAAAGAGACAAG
>NW_015154493.1:0-1187 GCF_000732505.1 Cyprinodon variegatus | reverse complement strand
TTTTGGTTGTGGTTTAGAGGACCCAAATGCAGAGGCAGAGAGGCTGAGGTGAATTCTTGTAGTTTTTAATGATAAAAATGGTTAACAAAGGCAGGAATCCTAAAATCCAACAAAAAATGTAACAGACCAGAAACATGGAAACGTCAAGGGAAAACACGCACAAGGAGCCAGGGAGAGACGAGGTGAGACGACAACGGCGACGACAGGACCAGCAACAACAAGGAACCAACAAGGAGTGACTCCAGAGGGAGAGTATATGTAGCTGACAGACAAAGGGAGGGCTAATGAGCTGACAAGGAGCAGGTGTGAGGAGACAACGAGGGAGCCAAGGGGAAAGGAAAACACACACACACACTAGAGGGCAACAGAGGAAAACAGAAAAACATGAGAACTAACAAATCTAGAAACTACAACAAAATAGGAATTAAACCAATAGAACTAGAAAACAAGGAGCAAAGTAAAGCACAACAGAACCAAAACCATGACAGAAGTACTGTATGTCAGTCTAATTCTGTATAAGAATTCAAATGAACAGACCGACAATAACTTATTTAAAAGTATTTAATTTAAGGGTTATAATATGGGCGATTTTTATCAAACCTTTTCATTGTGCCTTCTTACTACAACACTGTGTCTGTTTTCCAGCTGTGCTGATATGCTAATTTTTCCAAGCACAGTTGGCTTGATGCAGTTCTCCATATGTACTCTTGATCTTTCATGCTTCTTGATGCATTCAGAGAGATGCTTGATGTCGGTTTGTCCTGACTGTGTCCACATCTTCTTACGTTTGACACTTTTAAAGAACACAAGGGAAACAGCAGCATTCCAATGCATCCACATCTAGACTTTATTTTTTCTCTTCAGTTTGCTGGTTGATATTAAGGTAGGGCTTGTCTGGTCCAAACTGATCTGACCCAAACTCGTTGAATTTTCTCTTTCATTGTCCTTGTAACAATCTTACTGAAATTGGTGGAAGCTGCACCTCCCTCAGTAACCTGACTCCGCCAGATGGATTTTCTCCGCATATCCATCTGGAAACCTTCCGTTTAAGTAATTTTGGGAAGGGGCGAAAATACTGGTTAGCTGATTGGCCTATGTTGGTGATAGACAGGCCAAATAGACCAATCAGATCAACGAAGCATATGACGTACTAACAGAGCGACGACGAAAACACAACCACAAGCCAG
>NW_015154492.1:4117-5136 GCF_000732505.1 Cyprinodon variegatus | reverse complement strand
AGTCTCAGTTAATTCTTGGGAAGCTGACATTGATAGCAGTAGGATTGAGGTCAGCGCTCCAAAGAAGCCACTTCACAACAGTCCAATACTTTTCTAGCTCTGTGTTTTGGCTCATCATCATTTTAAAACCTCATTAAAATGAGGTTTTTAAAATGAAAAGTGCTGACTGTTTGAGACTAAATCATATACCAGTCTTTGTTTAGATTTGATCACCATGTTTACATTTTATCAATGCTGCACTTTCAAAATGGAAATGTCTTGAGAGCTGTACTGAACTAAACTTGTATACACTCTGTGTACAAATTGACAATAAAGTCTGTCTAAGTCTGTTGAAACCTCATGACCAATGACTGAGACCAAGCTCTCTGACACTGGGGAGCACATTTCTCTCTAGAATCCCTTGATGGTCTGGAGATTTCATTGGATCCAGCAGAGAATAAGACACTCTGCGCAGTATGAAGTGATTTACTGCAAATGAAGAAATTTCACCATTTACTGCCGCCACTGGTGGAACAACAACTGCAGCTGTGCACAACACCACTTTTCAACAAGCTTTATCTGTTCCCCCTTGTAACTTTACAATACAAAGGTCTATCACCTTCAAAGTTTTTGGAGTACTTTTTTATCATAAAATATGTTTGTAAGCAAAAAATGAAAAAGGTGGGACACTGTGTGTCCGATTTAGACAGGGGAGAACAAATTATAGCAGGGTCAGACAGCCCGATAGAATCTACAGCTTTTCTTTATGAAGTTCAAGCCCAGCGTCTAATCATAATAGCATACATATATATATATAGTGGGGAGAACAAGTATTTGATACACTGTTGATCTTTCCGGTTTTCCCACTTGCAAAGCTTGTAGAAGACTGTAATTTTTATCATAGGTACTCTTCAACTGTGAGTGATGGAATCTAAAACAAAAATCCAGAAAAATACATTGTATGATTTTTAAATAATTAATTTCCATTTTATTGTGTGAAATAAGTATTTGATACACCAGAACAATGAAACTTAATATTT
>NW_015154492.1:0-1457 GCF_000732505.1 Cyprinodon variegatus | reverse complement strand
GAACAGACCAGATGAAGCTACTATGAGAAAAAGCAGAGAGAGCAGAACGTAAGAGATTGAACAAACAGATGCTGCAGAGTGGGAGAATAGAGATAGAATGAAGCAGAATGATGAAAAAGGGGTCCCTATGTCCTCCAGCAGTCTAAGCCTATAGCTGCAGAACTATAGAGATAGATCAGGATAACCTGAGCCACTCTAACTAGAAGCTTTATCAAAAAGGAAAGTTTTAAGCCTAGCCTTAAAACTAGACGGGGTGTCTGCATAATCATTTTAATTACTTACATACTTTATTAATAATAGTTCTGCATAAAATTTATATTTTAATCTAATAATATCTACATTTAATTAAATACTTATTATTGAAGTAGTCATTTATCTCTGATTTCACTGAAGACTACTAGATGATTTGCAAAAACATAATTTTCTCTTTACCCCATAAGACAAGATCTAGCCTTGAAAATAGCATGAATTCTATATCTTTTTATGTTAATATATTAAACATGTTTGATTTTCTCCCGACCTCACGGTTCCTGATCGGGAGGCGGTCGTGAGAGGCTGATCACCCCTCGTTACCCCCTTTACACTACACGACGTACGATCAGGCTGAAAGTCAGCCCGATCGAAAGATTTGCGCACAACTGGAAAATCGCTCCATATACGTCCAGCTTTGGTGTATTACCAGCAGTTACCATGGAAACGGTGGTCCCAGCTCCTCCCATGTAGTTCTGGGCTGATTTCTCACCTTTCTTAGGATCATTGAGGCCCCACCAGGTGAGATCTTGCATTAAGCTCCAGTCTGAGGGAGATTGACCGTCATGTTTAGCTTCTTCTTCCTTTTTCTAATGATTCCTCCAACTGTGGACCATTTTTCACCAAGCTTCTCCGTTATTTCCCTGCAGCCCTTTCCAGCCTTTAGGAGGTGGACAATTTAGTCTCTAGTGTCTTTGGATTCTTACTGATTGTTTGGGGTGGACAGGTCTCTTATGCTAGTATAAATAAATGGAGGTGGACATTATGAAGGCAGACTAACAGGACATTTAGGGTCAGAATTCTAGCTGATAGACGGGGGTGTTCAAATAATTATTTGCAGCTGAATCACACAAAAAAATAGTTTAGAAATCATATATTGTGATTTCTGGATTTTTCTTTTTAAATAACGTCTCTCACAGTCGACAGGCATCAACAATGATAATTGCAGGGTGTTCAAATACTTTCCTCACTGTATATTCAGCCCGTCCAGACATTCCAACCCAGGTTTTTTTTTTGTAATAAAAAACCAACAGTTTGGAAAAGTTAACAGTGTGTTACAGTAGTTTCGTAATTGCATCTGATTTAATAGGACCTATCATTTGATCCAGCTGTTAAAACACATTCAGGCATAATTAATGAAAATCTATCAGTAAAATTACAATCAAATTTTAAATAAAATCTAAATAATATGCGTTGTCAATATAATT
>NW_015154491.1:4411-5138 GCF_000732505.1 Cyprinodon variegatus | reverse complement strand
TAGAGGTTTCCTTGCTCCAGCACAGCTGATTTTAATTGAAAGCTAATTAACAGGCTTTTGCTCTACTGCAATCATCATAATCAGCTGTTTTAAAGCAGGGAAACTTCTAAAACCTGCAGGACAGCGGCCCTCGAGGACCGAGTTTGGGGATGCCTGCTTTAAACTAATACAGGGGCTTTGAACCAGGAGCGTAGCTAGAAGAGGGACCAGGGGTGGCCATGCCCACCATTAATCACTCAGGTTAAATCCTTAATTATTGGGATGTTTTAAGTTTTTAGTGTATTAACCATAAACTGACTATAAAAATACAGTAAGAATTTTTATTTAAAGGTGCCTTTAAAAAAAAAACTATCTATGTTTATGTATGAAGATATAATAAAACAAAGATAAAACATAACCATACATCATTAAAAGATAAAATCACAAAGAAAAACAAAAAAAAAACGTCTATTATCCTTACATTAAAGATGAGAAATACAGAATTCATGCCCTTTACAAAGCTTTTTTTTTTTTTCGGTTTTATTGGGGAGAAAGCAAAGACTTATATTTCTGTGAATCAAAAAGATGTTTTCTATGTAATTAAAGATTACACCAGAACCAATTTAATGTTTAAGTACATTAGAGTTCATAAATCTGCTGCATTTTCTTTGGTTTTTTTTTGCATTTTACTATTTTGTTTGTAGTGTTCTTTTGTTAGCCTCGTGAGACCATCCTGATCTCGCGAGCT
>NW_015154491.1:0-2269 GCF_000732505.1 Cyprinodon variegatus | reverse complement strand
AAAAAAAAAAAAAAAGCCTATTGAAATGTTTTGTAAGAAAATGTTCTTATAAGTAGGTTAATAATTTGTGCTTTTGAGATCTTAATTAAAAAATAGGATTTGAAAATATATTGTCAAATTATGGTGTTTGATGATGGTTTGTTAAATGGATGGAAGTCAATATTAAATTTTATTGAAACAACAATTGAAGACTTTGGCACTCAGGCAGTTGGGTACATTAACAATGAATTTTACTTTGAGCTACAGAATGAAGCCCCCAACCGCCCCCCGCCACCCCCCGAGGCATGAAACCGATGGTGAAATGGAGAATAAAAAAGAATGCCTGCTGGAAAAAGGTACAAGTTTGTATAAACCTCCATGATGAGCAAGCATAGAGCGACAGTTGGGAGAAAAGAAAATCACATTCCCACAAAACTATTATTCAAATGCTAAATTTGAAATATTTCTATTTCTTTTTCACTGACTTCTCTGGTCCTTTATCGGTTTGTTTTCAATTATTGCACAAGCTACAAAAACTTGCAAAAGTAGCAACACTGAGCGACTGTCTGCAGGTCAGTCCCTGATTGGTGGAATTGTCTTTTTTGGTGGAATACAGATGCAGTTCTCTCAGAAATAACCTAAAAATACATAAATGATTTCTGTTAACAATATAGAAATATAGACTGAAGTAATTGGTATTAATCTTTGCATAGATTTTTCCAAAATGGCATTTGATTCATAATTTTAAATGTATTTTTAAATATTCAACAGGTCATTTACTTATTTAGTCACACATTTTATAACTTAACGGTTTAGTATCTATTAATACAATTTAACATCTTAGGCAAGGCAAAGGTAACCAAACATTTCAGCATGTGACTTGAATTACATTTCAGCAGATCCCCTAAAAATATGTATAATTCATTTACTTTTTTTTGTACAAAAATACAAATATTATTTTAATTTTAAAATAAGTATAGCCTTTGCAATTGATATTTTTGGTATTTTAATAGATTTTTTTGGCATTTCAATTGTATTTATACATTTTTTTTTTTTTTTACATTTTAGACTTTAATTGCATACTTGAATTACCTGAACAGACAGACGACCTTGCAATCCCCTACTTGGTGCCCTATGACATATTTTCAGATTTAAAAAAAAGAGATTATGCAGTTTAAAACTCTATTAAGGTGGACACTTCTAGAAAAAAATGTTCCAGGCCATAGATACATTGGAAACAACTTGTAGCACATGTTTTTGTGACATTTTTAAGTGTCAAAATTTCCAAGTGTAATGAAAGTTCTAAAAGTAATTATCACTTTGTTGACCTCTGTGCATGCGTGGTTCTAGACAGGGGCCAACGGGGGCCAGTGCCCCTTTAGACCTTGTCCTGGCCCCTGTTATGGCCCCTGTACTGAAGACATAATACTCAAAGAAATTTTCATGATGATTTGCACTGGAAAAGACATTACTTACGGTTACTGACGGGTCCTTTGGATCCATTTCATTTTTTTTCTTTACAAATTCTTTATTACTAATTATTTAAAAACATTAAGATGATAGCTTCAATGGTATTGAGATAAGTTTTCATCTGCTAAATGTTTTTTTTTTTTTCAAAATAAATTTTAAAAACAGCTGAATTTATCAGTTTTTCTTGAGTACCAATTTAGATTTTATAGAAAACGGTTATTTTAAGTGAAATTAAAAATATTTAAAATTCCTAAATTCTGAATATATATTGACCTAATGAGATATACAATTTTAATTAAACCTAATTGAATAAAAAATACCTTCATGCAGCTATCGTAATATATTTGAATCCCTTGCTCTGATTTTTATTTTTAATGATTTTCTGGGCCCCCATGAAAACACGCTGGCCCCCTCCTGGCCCCCTGGTACATTTGGTGTAGAACCACCACTGCCTCTGTGCTTTGCATACTGTTAGCTTTACACAACGTTAGCTTTATGCACGGTTAGCTGAAGGAACTGCTTCAGACAGTTGATATACAGTGAAAAAGTCATGACCAAAGGCTCTTTCATAGGCAGGAGTCCTACATATGAAAATCAGTGCGTCCAATTTGAGCAACTTTTGTGAGGTTAAAAAAACACATTAGTCACATTTTTCTCAAATATGTCTAACAGTGGTAAAATCACAGCTTTACATGCCACAATGGTCCATTCTGGATTGAGATTTAATTCTCCTGATTAAGTCCTAATATGCTGCTGTTCAAGTAAATATGTTGATACACACAGTCTGAGGTGTCTTGAAGGTGAATTGACTTTTGTTGTG
>NW_015154490.1:3528-5142 GCF_000732505.1 Cyprinodon variegatus | reverse complement strand
TAGTCCGAAATTTACGGTATACATACACTAATGTTAGCTTAAAGGTACTTCTGGAAAGTTGAGAGTTTTATATCTTCTGCCCCGATTCTAGAGAAATACTTGACCATTCTGTTTTTAACAGGTAGAATTTAAATGTGTTGGTTCCCACCTATTGCCTTTTAAACATGGCAGGTAAAGGTTCAGTCAGGCTGAATTTAAAGGCTTCCAAAAGCCTACTTTCTGAATAAATATATATTTTTCACTATGATTTTTCTGTTTTTGGGGGGGGGATTTTGATCCTATTACAGCTGAGCTTCAGCTACTCAGACAAAACAAGTACGCTCAGACGGAGGAAAAGTAGAAAGATACGAAACGTTTCAGTAACCATCAAAATTTTTCGCCCTTAAGGGAATTCCCAACCACAGCTGGATTTCTCCGCAGTGCTACGATTATTTGTTCATGTAAACATTGTAAACATTGTCTCAGATTTCCTTCGTTGCGTAACATCCACACAGGTCCAAAGAAAAAGAATCAGCGGGGAGATAAGGGGTAAATTAAGGAATGGCTTCATTTACAGCCTCTTCTGTCACATTAGCTTGCAAAGTTGAAATTTGCTCATTAAATAAAGAGACTTTGAGTACTCTGCAAACAGTTTTATGATGAGAGGTGTGGCCATGCTGGGACTAACAACATTCTTTGTCAGCTGGCACAGTTTCATGAAAGCTCTCTGAGGCATCATAAGTTGTCTCTCCACTGAGTGTTGGTAAATTTATCAACCTCAATTCTCTCCCAACAGTCTGCGCTCTAAACATGCTTCTAGTAAGCATGTAATAAGATTGCAGACTGGAGTAGGTAGACGAGGACCCTGACTTTCCGGTATCACGAAGCTGGATTCCTTCTTAGCAAGGTTAGTCGCCACTGTAACGCAAGCTGAACGGCAAACCTAGCTTTCAGGATTGATCTGAATCCTAGAAAAGGCTCCACCCAGCAGCCAATCAGCTGTTCAGGAAACAGTGATGCCCCCTTTCATTGACAACATGATTTAATTCAAAGGAAAAAAGAACTTAAACAAAACAACAACATAATAAAAGAACTGTTAAACTGTTAAAACAAAATATGTTCTTGACAAATTAATAGTTTTTTTGTTCATTTTTCCTTTTGTTTCCCTTTTGACATGGCAACCTTTTACTATTCTGTAGTGGTTTTCTCCAGAATGATGTCCTCATAAACAGCTGGCATTCCCTTGTTCCTTGTATAACTGATATATGAAGCTAAACATGAAGACCCTTTGGATCACGGTGACAATTATTTACATGTGTGATACAGGTTTTCACGGGCCGGACTGGTATATATGCCAGATCCTGGAATCGTGTGTCGGCTGTGCGACCCGCAGGAATGCGTTCCTCACTGTATCACAGACTGTATGTATGGCCATGAGATATTATGCAATTGCCAGCTCATCACATTATTAAAAACTGCCTGTTAAACATACAAGTTTGCAAACATATATACTTGTTTGCAGAGACATACAGTAGATGTTACACTGAAGCTGCTCCATGGGGGATTAATGGTAAACTGGCAGTGAAAAAAAAAAAAAAAGATCTGACAGCTGAGAAATCGGGATGATTTCACTCA
>NW_015154490.1:0-1213 GCF_000732505.1 Cyprinodon variegatus | reverse complement strand
TATATATATATATATATATATATATATATATATATATATATATATATATATATATATATATATATAAAAATATAATTTTTCTACTTGCATGTAGGTTTGTTGAGATAAAACTTACCGTTAAAAGATTTGAACACTTTTTCCACCACTGGGAGGCAATAACTATAGCTACACATCAGCTAACAGTCAGCAGCAGTCAACGACAGCTGACGGCTAACGCCAACGCCAGACAACAACTCAAGAAAACACAGCTATATGAAGCGGGCTGGAGGGCCCAGGAAGACAACACAAGAAGCGACACACACAGAAGAAGTTGGCAAGAATTGTCATAATACCTGTCGCGGCAGTAAGGCAGATTCAAAGCGCCTAAGCTAAGTTGCTTTGCCAGCTAACGTTAGTAGCACCAAAGTCTCCTGTTTACTGTCAGTTGGCCTAACTCAAATAAACCTAATCTGTCATGACCCTGACCAACATGTCTGGCCTCTGCGGGGACGTAAACGTGAACAATTTCAGAATAACTTCATATTAAGTCTTTAAACAGCAACTAACTGCAGCAGGTCACAGTTCCACCACGAGAAAAAAAAAAGCTGCAGCAGCAACGACTCCTCAGATGGGACGTAAACAGACATTGCGCTTGAAGAACAGACGCTGCACGAGCGTCGGGAACGTATACGTCAACGTCACGGCCATATTGTGACAGGCACGCAGCTGTTCAAGTTTCATATGATTCACATTATATATCAGACGAATAACTCAAACGTATACATATATTGAATAACCACCCCAAGTACATCGAAGAATGTGGATTATTTACAATATTCGTCAGTCAACTAGAGGAACACGAGTGAAGCTAAATCACGCATGCATTAAAAAAAACCAGGAAACTAAATGGAACTCCATACAGAACGCTCTTAATCCAAGGCAACTGTGCAAGCATCCGCATTTATGTTATTACACTAGCATAAAAATTGTTTTTAAGTATAATTGTACCTGTGTTTTCACGGTCTGACATCAGAATAAATTATTAAAATCTGATGTGAAGTTAAAAAAATATAAAATGTGTGTTTTTAAACTCTCATTTGACTTTCCTGTCAAAGTTGCAACAAAATGTCTGAACAATATTTATTTTATTATTAATATTTTAATATTTAATATTATAATTTAAATGAAAATACTGTTAAATATATATATATATATATATATATATATATATATA
>NW_015154489.1:3624-5146 GCF_000732505.1 Cyprinodon variegatus | reverse complement strand
ACTGAAAAGGTTTGAGTTGAGACTTTAGCTGTTTTGGTTTTATTTCATTCACTTTTTTAATATAAACAGATTGAGCAGAACAAGAGAAAGAAGGAAGAAGAGCGAGAGCGTATTAGGATTGCTGAGGAGAAAGAGGAGATGGAGAGGGCCCGAATAAGGCAGCAATACGAGGACGAGAAAAGGAGAGAAAATGAGATGAGTGTGAGGGCTCCCACAATATCCCACCAACAACTTTCTCATGTTAGATCAGTTATACAGTCTCCTTTCTCTCACTCTCTCTCAGCAAAATCAAAACAAACAGAGATATCAGAATGAAAGTCATGACACCAAGACACCTGAGAGTAAACCTTCAGTACCCGGTGAGTCCGATCAAACCAGATTAGATCCACAGGACTTTTCCTGTAAACTAACATCAAAGTACAAGCCTTTGATGTTTTTTTTTGTTTGTTTGTTTTTTTTGATAGACCAACATAATTGGTGCTTAAATACTGAGTGGAAGGAACATGCTGTTCCTTTCACTCAGTCCCCGTTTTTTCTCAGGTCAGGAGTAAGAAGCAGTGTGTACTCTGGACTGGTCCCCAGTCCATCACAGGAATGCACAGCTATTTTTTGTTTTTGTTATTGGTAGGTTTCATTGAATGCAGGTGTTTAACCCAGACATGCAAACCAGTTCAGGATTTGACCCTCCCTTGTTGCAAGGCATGAGTCTTACAGTTGCTTCACCATGCAGGCTGCTATTTGCCTTCTTTAATCAGTAATCAATCAACCCTTACCACCTGGTCGATTAATGAGTGTTTTTAAAAATTAAACATCTGGTTTAAATTTGCAGAGGAGCAATGTGTCTGAGGTATTTGTCATTATGCTGCCCCCTAGGAAGGGGCTTTGAAGCATCTGCTGCAGGTTCTGCATCAGCATTTTCCCCGCTGCCATTAGTGTGTTGAACTGTTGAACTCTAAACTCAACTCTGCATCACACTTGCAGCGTTATTTTGTACCCACAACGTGGCTAAAACTTTTACAATCCTTTTAAATTCGATACAACTCAATGTCCTACTGCATTTTGCACCATATTTATTTTACACAGCACTAAACATTTCCATATTGATGCCCTTTTGCACCATTATATTTTTAAACAGGTTTCCTTTTCTCCTACACTGTAAACATGCTGATCAATGCAGCACTTTATAAATGGTAATGTTCGTTTTACTGTTCTAAGCTGTAAGCAACCTTATTTCGTTTTGACAAAATGACAAACCGGGTCTTTAGTCCGAGCAATTCCTCAGGTTCTGTTCAACCATGGTTTTGTTGTATTTGTACGCCTTTACTTTATTGTGGCTAGAATCTAAAGTAAATATGCAGAAGATGATTTACATTTCTACATTTCATTTAAAACACTAAAGACAAACATCAAGTTCTTTCTGTCTCTGTTTTCAGGTGACCTGAATCAGATGCACAGGATTAATAATAACAGACGGACCTGTCTGAGAGATGAAACAGGGGCTCCGATTTCTCAGCAAGGTTTC
>NW_015154489.1:0-1291 GCF_000732505.1 Cyprinodon variegatus | reverse complement strand
GCCTGGTAGAGGTAGTACTGCAGATGCATCCATGGTGAGCCTAACCAGTGGGATCAGGTCTATTGAAAGATGAAGAGGTCTTTCTAGAAAGCGACTTTGGGACTGACTTTTCTAACCTCCTGGACCTCATAACAACCTTGCTTCAATGCTAAAGACCTGTGATAATGAAATCTGTCCAGTTTTATTTAGAAGATTTACTTTAGCTGTACAGAATGGAGTAGAGATGCACCAATTTGGATTAAAACCTGTTCAGTTCCTATATTTAAATTTAGATTGGTATCAGTGAAAATGGCCCGGATGGATTGAGTCCATTTCTACAATCTATTGAACATCTAAAAGGTTTAACCCTTAAATGGACAATAATAAATGAACCCAATTTGAACCCTTACAGTTGCTTATTTATTTTCAGGTTACAATCTCTCCAGTAAACGCAATTTACCATCTTTTTGACTTCCTTTTCTAATATTACCGGTATGCTGATCTTAAGTGTCCTTTTGGGATATAAATAGTATTGAGAATGACACAGATATTAGATTTTCACATATATATTTATATTTTCACATGACCTGCTGCCCTCTGGTTTTCATGTGTGTATGTCAGATGTTGTCATCACATACAGAAACACAACTGCAATCATATTATGATTAACAAAAGCTTTTAATGACAGAATGAGTTAATGCAGCAAGTCAATATTTTCAGTGTTGACCCCTCTTCTTCAGGACCTCTGAATTCTCCCTGGCATGCTCTCAATCAACTTCTGGACCAAATCCTGACTGATAGCAGTCCATTCTTGCACAATCAATGCTTGCATTTGGTCAGAATTACTAGGTTTTCGTATGTCCACCCGTCTCTTGATGATTGACCACAAGTTTTCAATGGGATTAAGATCAGGGGAGTTTCCAGGCCATGGACCCAAAATCTCTATGTTTTGTTTTGTTTTGGACGGTTGGGAGAAGTTGCTCTCAGAGGACATTCTGGTACCATTTTTTATTCATGGCTGTGTGTTTAGCTAAGACTGTGAGAGAGCCGACTCCCTTGGCTGAGAAGCAACCCCAAACATGAATGGTTTCAGGATGCTTTACAGTTGGCATGAGACAAGACTGGTGGTAGCACTCACCTCGTCTTCTCTGAACAAGTTTTTTTCCAGATGTCCCAAACGAAAATGACTTTACCCCAGTCCTCAGCAGTCCACTCCCTGTACCTTTTGCAGAATATCAGTCTGTCCCTGATGTTTTTCTTGGTGAGAAGTAGCTTCTTTGCTGCCCTCCTTGAGACCAGGCCTTGCTCCAAG
>NW_015154488.1:3657-5148 GCF_000732505.1 Cyprinodon variegatus | reverse complement strand
ATAGCTGAAAGAGAAAAAAATCTTTGAAGCCTCTTAAAACTGCAAAAGTGGGGATTGGGTTTGAGGTTTGCATTCTGCAGGATGATAACCTTGACAGACAGCCAGAGCTACAGTGATATAGATAAAATCATATTTGTAGGTTACAATGGCCTAGTTGAAGTCCAGACATACATTTTACTTTGAATACAGGCAAAATCTAAAACTGATGTTCACAGCTCTTCATGCCATCTGATTGAGTTTTATCTATATTGCTAAGATGGAGGAGCTACATTAAAGGGACTGACCCACGGAACCAAAAAAAAAAACATTGAATTGAGTGAACAAACTCAATTCAATGCTATTTAATGTCGTAAAAAGTGAAAAATACCCCCTTAGACTCATCTGCGACTTTTTTCTAAAAATCATGTTAAATCTATCAGCTAAAGGAAAGAGAACCTCACAGAAAGCACAGAAAAACTAACACAGAAGCACAGAGAAAGGGTAAGTAGGTAGCAAAAGCATTGTCAGTGTTTATACAAGCGTTGATGAAGCGTTTTATTGCATTATGAGACATTTTGTTCTTAACTGTTATGAGTGTGGCTTTGGAAGGTTCTTAGGGCCTAGACCTTGCCTGTTACTAACATATAGGCTACACACACAGCATGTGCATCATCATAGCCTTTACCCTAAGCTCATCCCTCATTTTGCACCAGCAGACTGAGCAAATGGCCTGGCTAAAGGCTTTTTAATAGACTTCTTTGTGAGGGGAAAACTCTGGGGGACTGCAGGAGTCCCAGGAGAGACATGTGGGAGGAAGAGGGGAGCAGAGAGATGGTGAGGAAATCTGAGAGGAGAATTACTATTTCAGTTATAGTTGGATCTGTTACATACTGTGGGCCTCCTGTTGTGACTGATATAAGATATGATTTGAATAATCAAAAAGCTAATGGGTTACAGATATTTGGCTGATTTTGTTTTATTTTGCTTTGATTTTAAAGTATTGATAATTAAAGTGAGGAGCATGATCACGAATGGGAGAAAACATAGAACATTACAGTACGTTCTTAGGAATGGTCAGCCAACCAAAATTAAATGTACTGATACCTTTTCTCAGGCACATCTTCAAACTCCAAGTCTGTGACATTCCAAGACCAGTAGAGAGACAACAGATGCAATTCTTTCAGCTTCTTCTAATGCAAACTGTAAATGTAATTTCAGAAAATGTGAAAAAACTTCCTCAAATTCCCAAACATTTTAACAATCATTTGAGGTGGCTTGATGTGCAAAAGGGAAAATGCAAATTTGTTTTTGAATCAACTCTGATGTAATGAACTTTTACATCAAATGACTGATCAGGGTCTTTCCTGATCTTCCTATTATGCACTTAAACGTGACTGTTTATAACATCGTTATTACTAGCTTATATGTTAACTTAAGAACAACTTGCTAAATAGTAACCCATTCATTAAAACTTTGCTTCATTATTGATTGTCTGCTAGATTACAGCATATT
>NW_015154488.1:0-806 GCF_000732505.1 Cyprinodon variegatus | reverse complement strand
GAGCTGAAAAATAAAACCAGTCTTGATCCAAGTCACATTTACTAAAATTATCATGATGATCGCGAAGGTCTTTGGGGAAATATTTAATGGACTGATGATATGACAGTGACATTTTTTTTTACGGGTGTGTGCTTGTACATATAAGGCAAATATGAGACAACATGTTACATGGGTGTAGTGTTTTTGTTTGTGGGTAACTTTTCATAAATTATAGAGTCATAAATTTTGCTCTTTCCCAGAAAATCCCAGTAGGCTTTTACTGACCCCAATTTTAGGATCCTTAAGCAGTTTTTTTCCACACAGAGCTTGGTTGTTTGTGCCTTCCTTCTTTAATAAATGTTTTTAAAAATGTATTTGTATATGCTTTTGTAATGTCAAGTATGTACCCACCCCAAAAAAGAAGGTTAATAAAAACTGTAGGGTGAGAAATGCCCTTTCCAAAGCTCTGTCCATGATTTTATCATGAACAAGATGTTGGTCAGTCGAGGACGAAGGCATCATTTGGGTCGAAGCAAGGTGCAATGTTAAACCTCACCATCCCTCGGGACGCGATATGTTTGCAACCAGTGTGACTTCGTGTCTCCTCTCTGCTGCAGCATGTGTGAATGAAGACGTTTATTACAACAGAGACACAGGGGGATTAGCAGGGGGCTTAAACCATTCTCATGGTAATGCCTAGAGCTGGGAGTACACAGATAAACACAAACACTCACCTTATCAAAACACCCAGACCTGAAAGACAACTCTTTAACTCCACTGACAGACCCCTAGTGAAACCTGAAATACATGAAACAAAAAGATGTCAG
>NW_015154487.1:3969-5148 GCF_000732505.1 Cyprinodon variegatus | reverse complement strand
CATTGACTTCATAATAACTATGCAATGTCATGTGCCTATTTTTTTCATTATAGGTTAATCTACTTATGCTATGAAACAGCAAGTGTGTGTCAAAGTGATGAATTTATCTTTTTTTTTAAGTCTTAAGTCCCCCTGAAAATGAGAACATCATCGTTTTTCGATGCTGTGGTGCACATATTGTTTACATTGCAACCGGTCTAACTATGAAGTACCAATATGGTACTTCATAGTTAGACCGTGGCTTCACTTTAACCCCGTTAGACGGTGGCTTCACTTTAACCCCGTACAACCAATGGGCAATCAGCAATCCACTGAATAAATAGAGAATAGTGCTAGGAACCTTCAACTCAGTGCCTCCATTCTTCAAGTGCCAACTTTACAGCAGGAAGCTCTTTGTGATGAATGGTATAATTTCCTTCTGGAGGGGAGAAAGGTTTGGAAAATATGGCACTCTAATATACACTCCTAGAGGTGTGACTTTTTTCATATACTCTTTACATTTAGACCACCAAACTAAGACCACAAGTCATTTAATGGAATCCTCAGGTCTGCCAGCTAAATCACTAAAGGTTATTAATTTCTGATTAAGCAAATCATTTAATGAAACATTATTTGGCCAAATAATGTTTTATTCACCTCATGGATTTGCTTTGTGAAGTGGTTTAAAAACATTACAATTGCTTTAAATTAGTCAAAACCTTGTTGGTTTTAGTCATAAATTTTTAACTGAAATATGTTTGAGTTTAATGATTTTGGTTAATAAACTCTTATATTTTGAATGGAAGTAGTGGTAAATTTATTCCATGTATGTGTAGAATTATCTGTTTGATCATGATTTCAGCTCAAATAACACTTTTCTTTGTTCTTGTTACACACAGCCAATAAGGCTTGTGTTAATAAACAATACTTGATTGTCATAATATTTTCAGATTAAATAACATATTTACCACCCCTGCTGGGGCAGGCGGTCAATATATTAAATTTGTACAACATGTATATGTAGGTTAATGAATTTAACACATTAAAGGAATAGTACACCCAAAACATGATTAGCCTTCATTTTCTACTCACCCCCATGCTGAACAACACTCTGGAGTACTTTTTTGATATCTCAAATGCATCTGGAGTTCTGGGAGGCTTCTTGCTGGCTGCTGACATTCAAATAATGGAGGTCTATGG
>NW_015154487.1:0-1015 GCF_000732505.1 Cyprinodon variegatus | reverse complement strand
AAAAAACAAACAAACAACTGTTTATAGAATGTTGTTTCCAGCAATCTTCAGCTGTGTTTTCTGTGTTTTAGATTGAAATAAAAAGATGATCAGATGCAGTCCAGATTATCAAAAATAGAGGCGTAAAAAGTATTAATGTTTATTACTCAAGTAGAAGTATAAATCCTACTGTTTATAAAAAAAAAAATTAAATAAAATAAAAACTTTGGTAGAAGTTAGAGGATCAACTTAAGCATTTCACTTAAGTACAAATGTAAAAGTATAATTTTTAAAAGTACTTCAGGTATAAAACTAAATGCAGGACAAAAATGTTAAGGACAGAGGATTTAATGCACTACCCTGTTAAAGAGAAAACATTTCTACAGTTCTGGATGCTAACTTCCTTTTTGGCTACTTGATTTAGTTAGTTTTATAACTAATGGCAACAGTGTCAAATTTCACTTTGCACAATCATAAAAAACGATTTATTTTGGTATGTGGTGGAAAACAAGTCGGGGCAGCACCGAGTCCAAGCACATAGAAATTGTCAGAATGAAACAAATTAATTTGATGTTTTTTTTATGTTTTGTTTTTTAAACTCTAACAGGCCATAATGGAATTGAGCTCAAATTAAATAAAAAAAATGTAAGGGGTAGAAAGTAGAGATATATTTTTGAGTTAACATTTTTCTAAAAAAGTATTAGTCCAGTAAAGTATAGATTGTGGTGTTAAAACTACACACATTTGTTACTTAAGTAGAAGTATAGATACTGCAGTTTAAGAAGACTCTGGTAAAAGTTGAAGTATCATTTTGACCTCTTTACTCAAGTAAAAGTGAAAACGTATGTGCTCCAAAAACTACTTAAAGTATAAAAGTATAAAGTAACCTTTAAAAAAAAAAAAGCCAGATGCCACTATATGAATTAAAATCTAAATTTTCGACTATTTGGAAAAATTCTTTGAGATAGGACCAAGGATGAGGGAGGTCTTGTTGGTCTCCGTCTCCCGATACGCTCTCGCCTGTGTCCGACCTTTC
>NW_015154486.1:3723-5149 GCF_000732505.1 Cyprinodon variegatus | reverse complement strand
AACAGACTGCTTCTATAGCTAAGAGCCGCTACTATAGCAACTAACTGCTTCTATAGCAACAGACTGCTTCTATAGCTAAGAGCCGCTACTATAGCAACGAGCTGCTTCTATAGCAACAAGCTGCTTCTATAGCAACGAGCTGCTTCTATAGCAACAGACTGCTTCTATAGCTAAGAGCCGCTACTATAGCAACGAGCTGCTTCTATAGCAACAGACTATTACTATAGCAACGAGCTGCTTCTATAGCAACAGACTGCTTCTATAGCTAAGAGCCGCTACTATAGCAACTAACTGCTTCTATAGCAACGGGCTGCTTCTATAGCAATGAGCTGCTACTATAGCAACGAGCTGCTACTATAGCAACGAGCTGCTTCTATAGCAGCGAGCTGCTTCTATAGCAACAAGCTACTACTATAGCAACGAGCTGCTTGTATAGCAACGAGCTGCTTCTATAGAAACGAGTGGCTTCTATAGCAACGTGTGACTTCCATAGCAGCGAGTTGCTACTATAGCAGCAAGCTTCTTCTATAGTAATGTGTTGCTTCTATAGCAACAAGCTACTACTATGGCAACAAGCTGCTACAATAGCAACAAGCTGCTACTATAGCAACAAGCTGCTACTATAGCAACGAGCTACTTCTATAGCAACTAACTGTTTCAATAGCAACGAGCGGTTTCTATAGCAATGAGCTGCTACTATAGCAACTTGTGACTTCTATAGCAGCAAGCTGCTACTATAGCAACAAGCATTTTGTATAGCAATAAGGAGCTTCTATAGCAAGAACAGCTACTATAGCAACAAGCAACAAACGATCGGCTTCTATAGCAACGATCGGCTTCTATAGCAACGATTGGCTTCTGTAGCAACATGCTTTTTTTCCCCGTTTTTTTTTACTGTCATTCTACCGTCTCAAGTTCAGAGCCATGAAATAACTCTCTGCATTTAACCCCTCCCCTTGGGGAGCAGTTGGCTGCTATTGTGCAGCTCCCAGGGAGCATAATAAAATACAAATAATTAATCACAAAAACATTAAATAAAGTGGTGTATAAAGATATTATTATCCAACATGGGTTGGAGTGAACTAATCTGGTGATGCGAATCTTAATGTTCAATAAACAGGAAGGTGAGGTAGCTAGCTAACATGGACCACAGATCATGAAGGTTCTAATGAATGTGTTCCAGTCTAAAATGCCTCAAATGCATAAAAGACGTTGATGGGAACCTGTTTGCCCGGCATGCTAAAAGTCAGTTCTCCTGATTTCTCTGCTTCAGATGAAAGGAATTCCACTGATAGCTGAACTGCAATCATCTAATCAGCTGTGCTAAACCAGGGAACCTGGAGGAGTGACTCTGGACAGGCCTGCCTTATAATGACCTAAATCTGTCAATCGGTCTCCGCCAGTCACGTGACTTTTGTTGCTAAGA
>NW_015154486.1:0-1343 GCF_000732505.1 Cyprinodon variegatus | reverse complement strand
AGATATCTCAGAATGCATTTTGATATCTTTGATATCTGGAATTGTTATTTCTCCCTAGACTTAATATAAAAATATAAAATTTGGTCAGGCTACTCGTAAGCGCACAACCTGAATGTTGAAGGGGCAACATTATTGCTGTTAATATATAATAGAATTTTACACATTCAGTGATTGTGTGACGCATTGAGCAAACATCCTCCTGAGTGCGGAGCGGAAATTGCGCGGCGTTCCGCGGACCGCGCTAGTTAACCGTGCCTCGCCTCCTAGTGGCCGTCTACGTCACTGCTTCTCTCAAGCTTCAGCCCAGGCAGTTCAGTTCATTTTCATTCTGGCCTGTTGGTAAAAAAACAAAAACAAAAAAAAAACATCAAAATAAGTAGTTTCATCCAGATAATTCATTTCTTTGTGGTTGGACTCGGTGCTGCCCCAACCTGTTGCTCACCACAGACCACAATAAATAGTTTTTTCAGATGATTCAAAGTTAAATGACTCTGTTACCATTAGTTATAAAACTAAGAAAATGAGGAATTTATCATCCAGAATAGTAGAAACATGTTCCTTTAATAGAGCAGAGCAGGAAAGCTTTAACAGGTTTTCCTGCATTACTTTTATACTTTAAGTAGTTAAAAAAATGGTACTTTTATACTTTTACTGGAGTAAAAAGCTGAAGTTGATCCTCTAACGTGTTTTTAAACGGCAGGATGGAGGAATAAAGATGAATAGTTTGGACGCCTCTGGTTAAAACAGCGTTTTGAAGACGATGGAAGGAAGCATGTAGATGTTGGTTGAGATGAAAACAGCTGAAACCTGAAATCCGCCGACGTGAAGTCAGAGCTGCTGGTTCTGCTGCTCAGTCTGATCCTTGGAGAGCAGCAGACGGTCCAGAGCCATCAGAAGGAACCGTGTGAATAAAACTGACTTTAACTCTGTCTTCTTATAAAGCGCAGCTTAAACCGTCATATTTCATGATGAAACGCGCCCTGCTTCCTCTCAGATCTCCATACCTTCTGCTCGCTCGCTATTCTGGGATGAGTGAGCGGTTGCCATGGAGAAAGCTGGACCTGGTTGCTGTGTTCTCTATATCTGGTCCTTCCTGTTTGCTTCCTTCTATCAGGAGCAGCTCTGATCTTTGGATCATTGGTCAGATTTAGAACCCAGTAGTTCTTCTTTAACCCCAGTTTGTTTCATTTCATCCTGGATGTTCCTGAACGCCTAGTTTTAAAGCCAGACCATCAGATAGCTCAACTAAACAGAAATGGACTTCAGCTTCAATGATAATCTGTAGGAAGCAGGAGGAGCAGCAGATGCTCCCTAACTGCTCCAGCAGGAGGAGCAGCTCCTCC
>NW_015154485.1:3302-5151 GCF_000732505.1 Cyprinodon variegatus | reverse complement strand
CGTCAAAGTCACTGCGACCCTCAAGGAATGTTTATACATGATGTTCTCTCTTTTTGCCAAACCCCCTCATGCAGCCTAGGAGACCATGCTGTTACTGAGACTCAAAACTGAACTTTAAGTTCCGTAGCTAAGACAGTGTTAGAGCCATGCAACAAGTCTATATAAGGCAAATAGCCTGCTTCAACACATTCACCTCCCAAGTTCCATTATGAACCAATCTTCTGACGCTACTAACCGTTGATAACCGTGAAGCTTAACCAATAGTGTTACATAATGCTTTATTCTTTTTTCCCTGCCTCCTTTTTCAAATGTCATCGTATGACCCAGCATGAATTAAGACAGGTATAACTGATTTAAAGCACTCTTCAAAAAATATTATGTTGTTTTCTTGTTGTTGGCATTCATGTAAATATACTGGTGTGATACCTCAGTTCACATTTGGTTGGTTTTTGGTATATCGCTATTTTAAAATTACCCGCCCCCTCAATAATGAAATTTAGTTGAAACATTGGCTAATTATGCATACAAAGGACATAGACAGATAAAAATAATTAAACCTTGAAACGATAATCAGTCACCTTAGAGGTGAATGTTTAATTGCGAACCTTTTCTCTGTAATGGGTCGCATAATTTTACTCTCTTGCAAGGAGGTGTTTGTTTTTCTATTTGTGTGTTAGCAAGATTACTTGAAAAGTTAAGAATGGATTTTAAAGGTCCCATATTATGCAAAATTCTCTTTATAAACAGCCCCATGTTTCCTGAAACATGAGGTCCACTCTTGAAAAAAGATCTATTCACTTCTCTCACTGCCTTTCTCCACCTCTTTTCTGCTGTGGGCTCAAAATACTCTGTTTGAAAAACATGCCCTTTATGATGTCATTTAGGGTTATAAAAAAAATAAAATAAAATTTCCATTTTTGTATTGCCTTCATCTGAGCTCCCAGAGACTCAGGGGATGGATTTAATATATAATTGAAATCGATATGCAAAACCTCCAGAGGTTTTGCACCTTTGTGCTTAGTGTTACAAGGAGGAATGCTTTTACAACATCACTGCGAACAAAGACATCTTTCAATATCCCGCTAAATATGAGGTGCTGATCTACTTGTTGTTTATTGAAAGTTTGTTTACATTCTATGGTTTTCACCTGTCCCTTGAAAATAGGATTGTGTTTTATCGTTGTTAACAATATAAAAAGAAATGCACTTCATCAAAATGAAATTAGGAAACTGAATGGTAATGGTTCAATTACTTTTCCATATTTATATATGAAGCAGCAAAAATCAGATGTAAAAGCCAAGAATGTGCTCCTCAGTTGTTCGTATTTCTTAAGATTAATAAAGTGAATACATTGTTAGCATTACTAATTAAAAAAGAAAACTGTGAGTTTAGGTGGGGAGAAAGGGGTGGGGGTGAGAGTAGAGGGAGTAAGGGTTGTTATAAGTGTTGCACCGATACCGATACCAGTATCGGACGGGGCCCCGATACTGCCCTAAAATGGTGGTATCGGTATCGGTATCGGCGAGTACCAACAAATAGGGCACCGATACTATTTTGAGAGCCATAAGTTTATTCAACTATTGTCACCCACTCCTGGTGGGCAATAAAAAGTTCTACTGGATTCACTGTGTATTAGATTTTTTCCTGCTTCACAAAGGTAGGCAGCAACTCGACAAAGCCATGATGGCAATTATTTTACATTATTATGGTATCGGTATCGGGGCCAAAAAATGGCATTGGCGCAACACTAGTTGTTATGAGGGCTTTCCAATGTTGTGCGGCCTAAAAAGCTCTGCTGCGCTCTTAGGGGAGAGTAACTTGGGGAAAAGAAAAAACAGAAAAGTAAATA
>NW_015154485.1:0-1472 GCF_000732505.1 Cyprinodon variegatus | reverse complement strand
CAAGACTTTTGCAAAAAAGTTAATAAAAAGTAAAGAATTCATTAAACCTATTGCTAAGATTTTATCTATTTTCATCAACTCTATAGGAATACTTGTTTTTAGATAATTTATTCATTAGAAATCTATCCGTCCACATTTCTTTACTCTTCCCTTATCCGCACAGGTGAAATTGTTTGATAAAGTGTGAAAAAATGACATATTTTAAATAAATGTATTTTATAGATATTGCTAATGGTTTGCTTTTTTTTAAGGCAAATATTCTCTAAACAATGGGCAGTCCATTGGACTGAAAGCATGTTACTGTGAATGACAAGTAGAGAAAATTCCCCTGATACTTTTTTTTTTAATTTGAGTGTCTCACATATTTAAAAGACTATTAAAGCCTTAATGAAGTGTTCAGTGATGGGTGATTGAACGCACATAGTCAAATAGAGTGATTATCATTCAGTTTGCATGGCTACATTTACACAATAACCTTAATAAACACCTGATGCTGCTGTTATTTATTTATTTGTTTAAATTAAATGTCTCCCGAAAGGAATTAAACTAGAATAGATGCAGACCTCTCATTTCCATAATCTAATGCCAAGTTTATGAGCTGCCAGGGTGCAATTTGAATACGAATGAATCCTGATATAGATTTGCTGTTTGACAGTGAGGGAGGGAGCTTCTTCAAGGTTCCTTAGTGTCGGATTTAAGGCACAAGCAATGCTTCAACTGTACGTGTAAATAACCAAATCTCAAAAGGTAATGGCAACAAAATTATTAAAAACGTACGCATAAAAAATGTTATACCTTACCTAGCACCATTTAGATTTTCCACATCTAATAATTGATGATGTTTGCTAATGTTGGTTTTATTCTTAAATTATTCATTGTTTCAGAGATTGAAATCCAATGCTGATGTAAATATCCTGATTACTGTTACTGATGCTTTATATGCATCACTGATGATTTTTTTTTTGGTAAAGTTACATCAGGATTTAACAGGTACTTTTCGCCATACATATGATTGTTGCCTGGATCTAAAATATTTTAGATCTAAATATATTTAGATGAAAAACAGGCTTTGGATGACAGATCAGACAGTGTTACAAAAACCCTTAGTGAGGCACAGGATGTATACTTGGTCCAGCTGAGCTGGGACCCCAGCCAGGAGTGGGGATAGGGTTCAGCTGCAAACACCTAGTGGTCATGTTCCTCCACATTATACCCATCAGGCCCAACCCAAACGAGCCATCCCCCAGTGGGCTCATAACGTCCTGGGGGAACCAAATGGGACCAGTACAAAGAGGGTTTGGTAGAGTTTGGAGAAAGACAGTGTACTTACTTTTTGTAATGATTTTGTCATGGTTTTCGCCTTTTGGGACTCTGAGTTTTTAAATTACAGTTATCAGTGATTCAGTTTTTTTTTTTTTTATCTTTGGATTATTTTCCGTTATACTTAAGAGGTATTTTGTGCATGTTTCCTT
>NW_015154484.1:3544-5152 GCF_000732505.1 Cyprinodon variegatus | reverse complement strand
TAGAAATTCTAGGAACCACTAGTAAACCTGCAGATTGAGAGCGAAGTGCTCTGTTAGGAACATAAGGAACAATCAGATCTCTGATATAAGATGGAGCTTGGCCATTTAAGGCTTTATATGTGAGAAGGAGGATTTTAAATACTTCACAGCATACAGTTACTCTGTTTGTATGAGTGGACCTGTCTTTGAGACACCATGTGTTTGGGTTCCTCCTTTTCACACAATGGCTACCAGGAAGATCTGCAGCTATTATGAAACAGAATGTAGTTCTGCAAAGAGGTTGGTATACTGAGACACTTGGACCGCTGTTTTGATTCTTATTTCTAAAAAAGCTAAAAAAAAAAAAAAAAGAAAAAAAAAAGGAAAAATTATGAAATAAAAGGAAAAAACATAACAGAATATATTTTCCCTCTACTTCACAATGTGACACAGATGTGTAAGGCTAGACGGTCATAAAAAATGAACCTCCTGGGTAAACCCCACCTCCAGGGACACAGGGGCCAGGTAAGGTGAACAGGTGAGCAAAACTCACGTACTCACCACAGTACGGTATGCCAAAGCGACACACCCAGCTCCTTACATGTGCAGCACAGCTGTTTCTTTTTATTAGGCAGCAATTAAATTATTCAACGTAGCAACATATCTTGCTGTCACGTGTATGTTTCACCCAAACACATAAGCATAGTATGTTGATTAATCATTTTTTTCCCTTTGTTGTGGGACACATGATGCACGCATCTTCAAAATGAATTAAGCATCTGTCTTCTTTAGCCAAAATGATTAATTATCAATGCAACGTTTATTATAAAACCAGTAACAAACAGTGTCTTTAGTCATTGTGGCATCCTCTGTAAATTTCAGTTGATATATAACAGCTCTGTAAGTTATGCAAAGCTAGAATTTTCCATCACTGCTTTGAGTAAAACGTGACTCCTCCTCTCTGGCGCCACCACTCACAGAGAAGGCTGCAATCCTCAAGTCACATGGCAGGGACTTAGAAAGTCTGTTTATACGTTACTAATGATGCCTATTGGCTTTCATCAGCCCATTGAGGAACTTAGCCTCCTCTCTCCAACAAAAAAAGATGAATACAAGAGAGGGAAGGTCATAGGATCATATAGTAGACAGGGAAGAGAGATCGCTTTAATAGTCCACTGATAAAGTATTAAAAAATAGCATGTTGAGGTAAATTAGCCTGTTTAAGGGTCGGATTTCTCCAAAACCTGTGAAACTGAACAGACAAGTTAGGTCAGATTAAAACAAAAAAAAAAACACAACGTGGTAGCAGGGAATGTCTAAGAGTACAAGAACTTGTGGTTTGGTTGTGAATGCATCAAGGGATGAAGAAATAAGCTTCAATTGGATTCACTCAATACTGGATTGGATTCTTTTTTCTCAGCGTCCTCTCTGCCAATGTGACAATAAGAATAATTGTCTTGATGCAAAAAGAGCCCAACAGATTTTGCTTTCACAATATATGGACACTGCAATGGGAAAGTAGGACAGGAAAGGAAAAACAAGAAAAAGGAGAAAAGATGAAAGAAAGAGGAGATAAAAGGGAGATAATGATAAAACGTCTTCAGTCTGCTTCATCACCTGCAAAGAGAT
>NW_015154484.1:0-1654 GCF_000732505.1 Cyprinodon variegatus | reverse complement strand
AAGAAAGAGGAGATAAAAGGGAGATAATGATAAAACGTCTTCAGTCTGCTTCATCACCTGCAAAGAGATGTAAAAAGAACAGCACAACCAACGGATTTAGCATAAATTTAGCATAGATTTACAGATCAGAAAATTCTCTGGGGCTTATTTTAGCTTGAAAAGCAGCAGTTTCATTATCTTTTATAGATTCTTATATTATTATAGGTTTAAAATTCTACATTTTGTTATGTACACTGATTATGAAAAAAAAAGTGGAAAATACTTGCTTCAAAGAAGTTTTGCGGCCATCAAAATGCTTCAGTGTTATTCTGTGGGTCAAATAGTAAAGCAAAGCATAGTAAAAGAATTTGGTACATTTGGAGATTTTTGGAGACGTTGGTGACACCATAAGGTTAAAGCCCCACAGCTCTGGAACTGTTATAGCTAGAGGTCTGAAATCTTCTACGTTTGAGGTTGACATGATGTAGAACAAATGGAATACAAAGAGATCTGCCTTTTCTAAAGCATGTCTTTATTACTGCTGTTCCAAAAAGACCTATCATTTTCAAGAATAAAAAAACAACTTTGAACTGATGCAACTTTGTCTATGGTCTACTCACCCAATTTTAGAAGGTTTCAGCTTTCAAATAAATCTATTGCACATGTAATTTGGGCTCACAGTTCCTAAGTTATTTGGTTTTCCATTTGGGTATGCAAAATAGGCGAGAAATTCCCAAAATGAGGTGGATGTTATGATGATTATGTATCAGATGTTGTCCACAGCTTAATCTATGAAACCTTTTATCCACCTTACGGTTTTCTCAGCTCCCTACTGACTTTGACCAAAGATGCAACATACAGCTGACTACATAATACTCTTATCTGTACGCCTTCATTAAGCCCTGAATCGACTAAATCTGATTCCGCGCCCTATTGACAGAAGATCGTGTTGGAGTTTTTTTTTTCCTTAAAAGCAAGAACAAACTAATCAGTTGAAGATGTTTTTATGTTCGGTGCTCTGATTCCTAAAGTCTGGGTCTTTGATCAACTACTACTGGTCTTGAGAACCACTACAGAAATTAAATGAACCAATCAAAATTATTGTTAAACTGGTTAAAGCTGCAGTGTGTAATGATTGTCAACTAAAAGTCTCAAGCTTTACGTTTGCCTTGCCTTAGAATTAAATAGGAGTCAGTTTGCATTTTGCAGACATCTTTACTCTACATTTACACTCGAATGGGACTGCAGTGAGTTAAGCCTACATACAATGGTTTAACGACTAGTTAAAATATTAATTATAAAAATAACTATATAAATTAGGCTTATACCGGCAACAACTGGTCCATCATTATGAAGACAGCTGATTTTGTTGGGACAACCCGAACAACAGAGTGAGACGGCGTTCCTGAGCTCAGGCAGGAGCAGCGGGAATCAGTGTGAGAACAGCGGCTTAGAGATCTCTATAATCGGTAAAAGCCTGCCAGCTAAATTCCTCTCTGGAGCTAACGAACCACAGCGGTAGAGGTGCCAGCTAGCTGCTGCTAGCTCAGGAAGAATGCTGAGGAGCACAGGGGATCTGCAGCAGCACAGCTGATATTTCTCTCCAGGATGGAGTCACAGCCAAACAGGAACAGACCAGATGAAGCTACTATGAGAAAAAGCAGAGAGAGCAGAA
>NW_015154483.1:3859-5154 GCF_000732505.1 Cyprinodon variegatus | reverse complement strand
GCCTGGCCTGTTCCTATTGGGGGGCAGTGTTCATAGTCTGGTCAACATCCCCCCCTGCTTGCATAGGCAAACTAAGCAGCTGCTAAGTTTGCTTATGCCTCCAGCCGGCCCTGCTGTAAAATGCATTTAAATATTCTTATTTTTTTTATTTATATTTGTCATTTATCTGCTGTTTGAACAGCCTTTGAGTTTTTCTCTTTTCTTCAGGGCAGTTTTGTTCTTTTATTTTGAATCTAAGCCCCCCCCCCATCATTCTCTCTCTCCTATTCGTGACGCGTCTCTCCAGGCGCCTCCTCCTCCTCCTTCCCCTCCAAACATGGCGCCGGCTCGCTGCTGGGCTGCCTCACCGACCGACGACGCAGAAAAGCAGAGAAAGAAGCGCAGAAGAAGCGCATGAAAAACTCCCCTTTAAAGACTTTAAAACTTATTTACTAACTAACTCCACCCCACGCAGTCCGCAGGGATCCACGGGAGACTTTACGCACGCCTGGTTTATTTGGAGACGTTTGCGCGTCAGACTGTGCGCGTAACGGGGAGCTCACCTGTCCGACGAAGGTAGATTTCACTCCGTCTGTTGTAGGATGTGAATCTTCCTGATTTTTGCCCTGATGTTGGAGCTGAGAGGCGGAAGTCTGGGGGGGGAAACATGCGCAGCCCTCTGAGAAGCAGGACCACAGGCGCAGCAGAGGATTGAAACTTTCCACGGAGGAAAAACAAGTTTTCCACTCGCGGAGGATGGATGGAGAACATTCTGCTCTGTCAGGAGTGGAGAGGGAAAGAGAGAGGCTTCCACCCATTTACACCAGCTCCGCTCCTGCTGTAAGCAAACCATCCTTTACTCTCCATCTGCGGACAGATGTTAGAAAGATTTGTGGATGTTTCCTGATCAGGGAGATGATGAACAGAAGCGCAATGGCCTGCGAATTATTTTAAGCTCAGAACAATAATTTATTGAGAGAATATTTAAGGATTTGCTTTTAGGAACCCATTTAATTCTCCTGCATCCACCTTTTAGGTTCCACTGTTTTCATTTAGATGCTTCACATCCCTGCAGAGTTATCAGTTAAAGACAAACAGCTACAGATAAAAGTTATTATCAAGTTTCTGGAACAAATTTCCTCCATTTGATCCTGAAACATTCAGTCTGATCAGGGGCGGATTTAGGAAATTTGGGGCCCTAGGCAAAGACAGGCAGGGGGCCCTCTGAATAGAGAAGACAACACATAGAAATGTTAATAGAATAGACATCCATTATCTGTTCTAGGTTGTGTCCCTCTCTTCTTGTCCCTTTTCTT
>NW_015154483.1:0-1027 GCF_000732505.1 Cyprinodon variegatus | reverse complement strand
AGTCTGCTGCTTCTACTTTCTGATCTTTCTGAATTTAATCTCTTTTAAATCCTGGTGGACTTCATGGAAACGGGTCCATCAGTGCATTTCTTAGACATGGCTCTGAGCTGCGTCTCTGATTGCTTCCAATCCTGTTCTTTGCAGGACTGTTGAGCGCCGCGTTCGACCACCAGCGCTCTGGAGGAACAGAAACCCTTCATTTGTGACTCTGACAGGCGTTCACATGGCGCTGCCAGGGATGATGTAGACCGTGTTTGTGGTCATCGGTCGGTTTCTAGTATTAAACTCATTCTTTCCATTTCAAATATACGCGACTCATGTAGAGCAAGCAATAAAATCTGAATGTATTTAGTGAATTTGACTGATTGTTTCTGTTTTTGTTACATTGATAAATAAGAATTAACCAACAAAGGCAGACAAACGGATCACTTCTGATAAACCAGCAGATTCTCTTCATGTTTCCGTTCTCAACAAAATATCCCCTAATTCTACTTTTCTGGGAGGTTTGCACACATGAACATTTTATTGTGACGGGTCTTTAGTGGTTCTGTGTGATTCTGAAGTCATCTTTTATTCCCCAACGTTGGCCCAATTCTGTCAGAACTGGTACCAGACCAGTTCCAGACGTGTGGTGAGTAAATCACCAGAAACATCTCAGACCCACTTAGATTTGATGACCCGTTTTAGACCAAGTCCTGCTAGAAAGTGCTGGCACCGTTTTCCATCCTGCAGAACCTCCGTCTGCAGAGCCAGACCGTTTGCTCACCGCATACCGACCCGGACTGGGCCCACACCTGCTGCTTTGGTGTCAGAACTCAACGAAAACATGGAGGCACCCAGCTGTACCAGCTCCAACATGATGAAGGTCTGTGGTCACAGATGTTGGAGTAGTTAGGAGCCAGTTTTCTCTGCTGCTTTTAGGCTCCAAGTTAGCTGGATAAACGGCAAGCAGGAGCTGAATCAGAGTGATATTTTCATCTAAAACGATCCTTTCTGCTCAGATGTGAACAGGACTGATTGAATCATG
>NW_015154482.1:3249-5154 GCF_000732505.1 Cyprinodon variegatus | reverse complement strand
CTCCAAAAACATCTGCTTTGAACCTCTTCCATATGTGCTGCTGAATCACAAACAGTCAGAACCATTGCTTCAGCAACAGCTAACTTTTACAAGTTCGAACAACAAGCTAACAAAATGTCCATTAAAGGAATGATTTTATCATCCAAGGTTTGCAGGCAAACACTTCCTGATCTGCTATGAATTCTGCATTAAACACAGATCTATAAAATCTGCATTATTTCAAAGAAGCAAAGAACAAAAACATTCTTCTTTCTACTTGCTGCTCAGGAGTCAAAGGAGATTTAAATTCACAGGTTTTGATAGAAAAAAAGACACAGAGAGAACCTCCATAACTGCCTTGTAACGCCATGGCAACAAAGACCTAAAGTTAATGAATACGCTAAATAAAATATTCAAATATTCAAATAGAAACAAGAACGAGGAGAGAGAAATATTCAAAGATCTATGTACCTTTCCATCTGGATCTTTACCCAAAAATAAACAGAATTCAATGAAATATTTGCTTTGGATATAATTTAGGGATTCATTTGGTAGAAATTAAAGAATGTTTAGCATCACTTCCTGTTAGCTGGAAGGAATAAAATCTTTATTTTATGCTCTCAGAGGACGATCAGCCACATCTAGTTTATTAAGTAGCGAGAGCAGGAAGAGCCGTACTGCTGAGAGCGAAGCATCAGAGTGGAGCGTAGAGCGCAGACTTTGAGCTAAGCCGCGCAAAGACGCATTTCTGCACAAGCACAGCTGGAGGATCAGAGTTAGTCAGAGTTCCAATAATCCGGATCATTCCGGATTATTTTCTTGGACTCTGCTGCTGCTGAAATTATCCATCTGTGGTAATGCAAGCCAGGTGGGCAGTGTGACCAAACAGGACTGCTCATCGACTCATTGACTCTTCAGCAATCCCTCACACTAAGCATGCTTGTAGCGACAGTGGAGAGGAAAAACTCCCGTTGAACAGGAAGAAACCTCCAGCAGAACCAGGCTGCTGATGATGAACACATGAATGTAGTCATCTATCTAATATAAATCAAAGCTGCAAGTGGAGCAACATGTTGATTGCAAGATAAAGAAGGAAAAAAAACTCTGACCCAACATTGTCATGACTCTGCATTTTTTGGTTCTGTTCAAGCTTTCTTTTTTGAGTTATACTTTGATTAATGTCTCTGTGTTTTCTAATTTATTGCTTTCATTCCCATTTTGTGGTTTTTTAGTGGTTTTTGATTGTATTTGCATTCTTAGATATTTCCTGTTTGCCCTCTACTGCCCTCTTGTGTCGGTCTCATTCTCCTAGCTCCCTTCTAGACTCCTCTGTTCACACCTGCTCCCAATCAGCTGATTAGCCTGCTCTTTGTTCAGTCTCCCATTTATTCACCTCATGTTCAGTCACTGTTTGCTGGTTCCTTGATTTTTGTTTTGAAAGTTTTCCCTGAAGTTTACTTGATTTTGTTTTTCAGTATTTTATATTTTTGGACTTTGCTTCAGTTCTCTGTGGGAACCTTATTAAATCAGCAAAACTCACCTGTGCCTCCTCATCTCTGCATTTGGGTCCTGAAAAAAAACCTCCAAACAACCTTGACAAACATGTTTGATCCATCTGCTCCCTCTGCCACCCCCACTTTAATCCAGTGATGGCGGAGAGGGAGATATTCTCAAGAATATAAAACAATTTTACTCCTGTACGACACCTTATCTAAAGTTTCCCACTTGCCGAAAAACCTGTTATAAAAACGCGGGTCGACCCGTGTTTGAAAAACACGGATTGACCTGCTAGTTTCAGTGGGAAAGAGGCTAAAGAGAGCCAACTGCAGTCAAATCAAGCTGAGTATGCACTAATTGCAAACCTGTTGGGGCGGATCTGCTGGGTGATGCATTACTGTAGGAATTTAATTAAGAAAGGTCACATTA
>NW_015154482.1:0-1001 GCF_000732505.1 Cyprinodon variegatus | reverse complement strand
ACATGGAGGCCAATCACTGTCCCCCAGACATCCGCCATTATATTTTTTATATTAATATTTTTTTAAACAAAGCGGAGTGTGTATGATGTCAGTTTTGTTATTAAGAAAAAAATAAAGGGTGAAACAACAACAATGCTTCAGCTCAAATTTTAATCGGCAGTAGGTTGGTGAATCTGTGACAATTAGCTACGTTTTCATAGATTCAGATGTGCGATATAAAAACTCTCAGTTTGACAGGTGTGTTTTTTTAAGTTTACTTTGATTGTCTGTTTAATTCGTTTTGCTGTAATGTTCTCAGTTTTCTGTTCCTCTCGTCTCACCCAGGTGTGGAAGCAAACTTCTTTTCATTCCTGTATTTCTCTCTCCCCTTAGCTCTTATGCCCTCTTTCATTCTCACCCCCCCCTTTATGTTTCTGTTGGTTATGATTTTACTCCCGAAATAATGTTCAATAAAGTTCAACATACAAGCATCATGGGAACAATGAAAAGCGAGGAAAACAGGTCAGAGATCCAAAACCACACTTAGACAGGTCTGTTGGGTTCAGGTAGGCTCGGAGAATCAGGAACATAGGTAACAGGAACGCTGGATTAAACTCACCAATGGCTCTTAATGGTCTGGCACTAATGACTGAGCCAACCTGAGCCACCAGAGGCACTAAATGATGTGATACCAGGCACCATACGGACGTCAACACACCACGGCAGTCGCTTCTGATTTAACAAGCAGACTGGTGAGACGGATTCAGACAGATAATAGAGAGAAACAATAAAGCAAACTGACTGGTTTCCTTCCATTCTGCTCTCCATTGTTTACTATCCTGAGTTCTGTCACCTTGGTGACATCATCAACACTAACTCAGCCTGATGATGTAGGACATGGGAACGGAGCAGAATACGGATAGTTAGCGGGTCGAGCCGTGTCTGAATAACCTAGCTTATCTAGGTATATACACTCACCGGCTACTTTATTAGGTACACCTGTCCAACTGCTCATTAGCACT
>NW_015154481.1:4088-5157 GCF_000732505.1 Cyprinodon variegatus | reverse complement strand
TAACTAGTTACTTTTATTGTGGAGTAACTCAGTTAATAACTCAGTTACTTTTTGGGAGAAGTAACTAGTAACTATAACTAATTACTTTTTCAAAGTAACGTGCCCAACACTGGGCGGGGCACACCCTGGACAGATCACCAGTCCATTGCAGGGCAACACAGGGACAAACAGGACAAACAACCATTCACACAGACTCTAAATTCTCTAAGGAGAATTTAGAAAAAACAATTAACCAAACAGTCGTGTTTTGGACTGTGGGATGAAGGCCAAAGTAACCAGAGAGAACCCACGCATGTTCAGGGAGAACATGCAAACTCCATGCAGAAAGACCCCGGGCTGGGAATTGAACCCAGGACCTTCTTGCTGCAAGGCTGAGCAACCTAATTAAACACTTGTTTAGTCTAATTAAACCCTGCAGGTGTTTATTCTTCCAAAGAGTTTATGTTAGTGTACTGAGTTAAATTCAAGCAGTTCCTTAGAGTGCAGGAGCTGTGGATACAATATATCAGAAAACATGGGATGAGTTAACGCTCTATGCTGATGATAATCAGCTATATTTGTTCATAAATCCTGATGGTTATAACTAGTGTGTGGTATCTTTTGACACTATACACCAGTGTTAGATAAATTCAACCCTAAAAGACTCCTGAATGTTGTGTAAAATGGGTTATAATAACAAAAAACAAAAAAATGAATGTTAGAACTGTAGCTATACAGTCATATGTTTACATTAATGTTTTTCATCACAATATTTTCTATAACTGCTGCTTACCTTATCAAAGCTGCACTTAAAAAAATGTAATTGTCTAGAGAGCTGTTCTTTAAAAAAATTCTTTTTGTTTACACTTTTGTGTACAAAATGACAAAATAAATCAGTCTAAGTCTAAAAGTGTTGAATTTAAGCCATCAAGTTCTAGCTATCTCAGTGTTTTCTATTTAACACTTTCAAAAGTGTTTTTTTTACTCTATCTAGTGTGCATTAACATAGGCACTTTAAAAGTGTTAGATATAACTCTTTAGGGGTTAAATTAACACTGCAGAGATAAACAATATGTCAGCCAGCCAATAT
>NW_015154481.1:0-1477 GCF_000732505.1 Cyprinodon variegatus | reverse complement strand
GATATCAAAAAAGTACTCCAGAGTGTTGTTCAGCATGGGGGTGAGTAGAAAATGAAGGCTAATCATGTTTTGGGTGTACTATTCCTTTAATTGATGAGAAAAGGTACTTTTTCCCTCTGCACCATATATCTGCAACAAATGACCTAAATGTAGACCCTCCAACTTGCTTACCCCCTTGATGTGAACTCGTTTCTTCATCAGAGGGGCAATGAAATGTGGGTGCACAGCGGTACGCGGTACATGCCAGCCCTCAGCTGGTTATCAGCTCAGCAGCTGTGTGGGGGGTAAACTACAGATTTATTAGGTCAGGTTTCAGGATTTCGGATTTCCAAACCTCAGCCACTTCCAGTGCTCTCTTCTCCACGTTCTCACTAACACACGATCACAATCCCCTTTGTGTTTCTGTCTTTCTCTCTCTTTAATTCCACACAGATGATTTATTTTGTTCCTCCCTTCTCCTCCTGCAGCCCTCATCCGCCCTCGAGGTCAACGCCGAGCTCCATCACTCTGTCTGGATTCTTAATCCCCACACTGGAGACGCCCGTGCCAATACAGAAGAATAACAGATTAAAAAAGAAAAAAAAGCATCCCAGGCCTTGAATGTCTCCCGTTTCTCTCTCTCTCCTCCGTCCTCACAACAGATAAGTGGAAAAATAAACTCAGGGAAGCTAAGCCGGAGTGGAGAGGAGAGTCATCGACCCGGGGATGACAGAGAAGCTTCCAGCGTAGTGGTTAATGAAGGTGATGCAGCAAAGCAAGGACCTCTGCAGAGCCAGCTTTGAGTTATAACACCACAGCCTTGGGAGGCGACCTGAATGCAAGCAAAATACTTTCCACTGAGCTGCAATTGTCTAAGAAAGAAACATGGTTGACCCTGAGGCTAAAACATAAGTAGCAGTGTATAAAGAGAGTGAAAAGAGAGGGAGCATTCAGGTAACCAAAAAGAACCAACAGGAGGTTTATTGTTAAACGGTCTGCTGAAGTGAAAAGAGGCTGGAAAATGTATTATGGTTGATGTACACAGTGAACAAAAGGTAAAGGAGAAGAAAAAATGGAAGACAGCATAAAAAGAATCTTCATTCTGTAAAGATTACACTCTTAGAGAACCACTGATCCAAGGCCAGCTTTTCTATTAACTTCTCCTGGTATCTGCATGGCTTCATAGCGCAACCAGCAACCTGAAAGCAAAATCTTCTGCAGCTCTTTGTGAGAAGACAAAGCAGGAGGTGTGGGGCAGCTACAGGCGGGATGAAAGCTTTGTCAGTTTCACACTGCTGTCCTCATAAAGGCTGAGCCAGGAGGAGCCGGAGAAACGTAGTCATGTATGTGTGTGTCTGTGTCTGTATATACAAAGCAGAAGCTTTTCTAGTGCGCCAGCCTTGACATTCCAGCCTTAGGGGAGTCATGTCCTTTGCTGTTCTATAATCTGACATTTTGAACTCATTGAGAGGAGATGGCAGCATCGCCCCAAGGTGGA
>NW_015154480.1:3867-5158 GCF_000732505.1 Cyprinodon variegatus | reverse complement strand
TTTACTCGTGTAAAGTCGGGAGAATTTGGTCCTGTCTAGAACCGTTCATGGTCTGACATATAGAGACCACTGGGTCTTGATGATGATCAGATGCTGTTATGCCCTGTTTCAGTTCTTTTCATACATGAACTTTTCTATCACGTCATTTTCATGAAAAGAAGAAAGGGTGGATGTAACTAAAGTTAGTAGGTTACCCACAGCAGACTGCAGAGGCATGTTTTCAGTCTAGGAATCCTCTCTAAGCAGGTAACCTAACGGGGAGGAAGGTATCCTGACTTTAAAGGAACTCCTCTCCAGGTAGGAGACTCACAGCCCGGCTCCTCGTTGCTCCCTAAGGAGGACCCTGGGTGTGTCTGAGTGCCAGGACCTGGAACGACCAGTTTTTGTGATGCTGATGCATCAGATACCGTTGCCATGACGTCAACTTACCTGTGGCTGCAGGGGGTGGAGGGGTGGGTGTGTGTTTGGGAGGGGGCTGGGTTCAGGGCTGGCTGAAAAACACAAACAGAAACACAGACAAAAGTCTACCAATTCTTCAAAGTGTTTTTTTTATGAGCCAATTTAAGCCATTTGTTCTGTTTCAGTAGCAACAGTCAGTCTGAAAGAGGCACATAATGCAGAGAACCATCCGGATGGAGCAGAGATTACTACTCTGGAATATGTAGGTCTATGTTAACATAATGTCAAAGATGAAAGGAAAATAGAAATGAGTGTCTGAAGAAGTTGATTATCAGGAGAAAGAAATGAGTGTGAAGGTCGCAGGAGGGACAATAACTAGGAAGGTAAAGGCTGCTGCCTCCCTCTGGTGGCAGGCTCTATGAACTGCACCTTTTCAGCTGAACTGCATGAGCAGAAACTGCTTAAAGGTCAGTGTTTGACCCATTAGAAGGCAAGGCCAGTTTGTTTCTGCAGCACATTTGAGTACAAAGACAATTTAAAGTGCTCTACAGGAAATAAACGATAAAATAGAAGGAAGATCAAAGCGGAATAATAAATACAATAAAAGCAGGTAGCTAAACAAATAAAACAGCTGGGCCAGTAATGATACCTCCATTGGACCACCTTTAGAGTGTTAAACAAGGTGGGTGAGGCTGGACTTTTTGAACGGAAGTGGGACCAGATAGTGTCCTTTGACTTCTGAGGGGAGACTAGATCAGTTCCAACAAGTAATCAGAAACATTTCAATTCAGTTCAGTTCATTTCTGTAGCAGCAATTCACAGCACCTGTCCTTTTAAAGCAATTTATAGATCCAGATCAACCAGATCATCCAGTCAGATTGATTCAAAGTTT
>NW_015154480.1:0-1142 GCF_000732505.1 Cyprinodon variegatus | reverse complement strand
GAAAGTCATAATTATGAGATTCAAATAATAATTTCAAGTTTGAAATTCATAATTAGGAGTTACAAAGTTATAATAATGTTTTTTTAAATGGATATGAGAAAAAAATAATTAAATCCAGAAAAAAATCCAAAATAAAAAAATTTTTTTGAGAGTAGCTGCGATATAATCACAGATTTCATCTTTTCAGATTTTTTTATTTTGTTCATATTTCATTTCATTTTTTGTTTATTTCATTCCTTTAAATCAGGTTTTCCAGATCCAATTTTTTTTTACATCTGGGGAGGCGGGTTTCCGTCTGTATTAAGGAGCAAAGACGCTTTTTTTATTGCCTGTTTTTATTTGGCCTGAAATGAAGTGGGTAAGATCTGTAAAATTTTATTTAAAAATAATCCATTTTGTAAAACTCAATGTGATGTGGAAAAAATCTAAAATGTTAAATATGTAAAAATATTTAATAAATAACAAAGTAAAAAAAAAAAAGATCTGGAAAAATGTAATAAAATCTGAGAATCTCTAAAAAGCATAAATGTTTTTCAAGTTTCAGTTCTGAATTGCATATTTTTCAAATACAAAACGTGTTCATAAACAATAAATGACGTTTTAGTGTGAAACTTACATCAGGATAGTTTTCGCTGTCCAGCAGCACCAGCAGCGTCCGGTGGCCTGACTTAGTGGGTGTGAAAGCCACCTTCTTGGATATAGCAGTCATAGAAGCGATGGACCTGAAACACAACATATTCTGTGAATGTTCAGCTCTACAAGCTGAAAGTGCACGAGTCCATCTGAACTGGCTTTACTTGTATTGGAACACCCTTTGCTCCATCAGTCCAGCTCCTTCCAGGGACAGCTTGGCATTAGTGAGGGGGAAGCTCAGGATGTTCTGGAAGGAAACGTCTGCAAACATCTCATGATTCACCTTAGCTGTCCCTGTCACCTGAAAAACACAAAATAAAATCTGTAATTCTAAATTCCCTGGACAGGGTGACAGATTTTCTCCTGACCCTTCCCAGAGGCGTAGCCAGAACATTTTTAATAGGGTGGCCAGGCGATAACCTACGGAAGAGGGTTTAGCCTGGTGAGACCATCCTGATCTCGCGAGCTTTCAAGGTTTCACTCGCAGATCAGTCTGGAGACTCTCCGTT
>NW_015154479.1:3449-5159 GCF_000732505.1 Cyprinodon variegatus | reverse complement strand
AGTTCTTGAGATATATTCAATTCATTTTGGGCATGTTATTTTCAAGCATATTTCTCGAAAACAGGCCTAGTGTCCAAGAGGTTAAGAGAGCCGCATGAAGTGAGTTATGTTTAATTAGTTAGGTTTAATTAAAATTCTATGTCTTATAAGGTCAATATACATTAGTAATTTAGGAATTTTAAATATTTTTGACTTAATTTAAGTTAAAATTACAGTTTTCTATAAAATCTGAATTAGATTAAAAAAAAACTGATAAATTAAATTTTTTTGTAATTTTTTGATTAATTTCTTTTTAATTTGTTTAAAAAAAAAACATTTAGCAGATGAAAACTGTAATTCTATCACAATACCACTGAAGCTATCACCTTATTGTTTTTAAATATTTAGTAAAACAGAATTAGGAAAGAAAAAAAATTATATATATTCAAAGGACCTATCAGTAACCATGTCTGTTCCAGCACATATGATCATTTGAATTTCTTTGAGTATTATGTGTTCAGTACAGGGGCCATGATAGGGGCCAGGACATGATCTACAGGGGCACTGGCCCCTGTTGGCCCCTGTCTAGAACCGCCCATGGTTTTAGGTTGTGACAAGAAAAGCAAAAAGACTCACTGCTTGTTCTATAAGGTAAAGAAATAGTTTGAAAAGCAGGTTTAAATATCTATTTACTGTTTAGTTTCTCTTTTAAAATCACGTCTGATTGTTGATAATTTCAGCTTTTGTCTGAAATGATTGAGAAGAACCATGGGTGTTCAGGTCAAGTTGAGTTTAAACATCTCAGCCTGAGTTTTCTTCTAGTTTTCACCTTAGTGGCATCCGCCTGAGAAGCACTGAGACACTTGTTTAGCCCGAGGCTCAAGACCTGAAGACCCAAACGTATGATGTGGATCTGTTGACCAGACGGTTTGTGTTGCCATTTCTACTTGTGGTTTGGATCATGAAATCAGGGACTGCTGGATGGGAAATTGAAGTCGACAGCATCATGTTTCCGACCAGATGAGAGGTCGATGTGACTCCTGACCCCCTAATAAACAAAGACAGACTGACTGAGTTTTGAAATGTCTATTTACGTAGAGATGGATAGGTTATGGCTGCAGATCAACAGCCAGAGCAGAGATGCACAAAGCAAATGCTTTTAGTGACTCAATCTGGAATATCATTTTTCTTTTCTGAAAATAACGTGACTTTATCAGTATTTTACATTTTTCAGAAGGTTAGTATAGTACTGACATGATATTGTATCTGATTTTGACAACAAATTCATTTGATAAGAAAAATAACGAGCAAATTAAAGTTCTAAAAAAGTAAAAAAAAAAAAACAATCCACTGACTTTGTTTCCAAGTTTAAATACATTTCGCTTCCCAACCAGGAAGCTTTTTCAATTAAAAATTTCAGAAATAGCTTTGAGTTAGAGGCTTTATAGAACAGAGCAAAAACAAAGCCTTGAATTAAAGATTATAGGTGTTGTTAATCTATTTTCTAATAAGATATTGCAAACATTTAATCATAAAACTTTTTTAAATGAAACACTGAGCAGCATCTGTTGGGAAACACTTCTCTCTCTCTTTCTTGACCGTACCAGTCTACATGCTGGTACTATGTTGAAAGACATGCAAGTATACATATATACTTGCTGTTTTTAAAGACTCTGGTGTCATGATCTGGCCTGTTTGCTCCTCCCTAATTAGTAATTCCTCTCACCTGCC
>NW_015154479.1:0-977 GCF_000732505.1 Cyprinodon variegatus | reverse complement strand
GCGAGTGAAATCTTGAAAGCGCGCAAGATCAGGATGGTCTCACGAGGCTTCTGTTGGTCTGTCTTCAGGCTGATTTACACTTAGAAACCAGGTCCTCTGTGTGTGCGTCGCAGTGAATGCAAATGTTCCTCTGCCCCTGCAGCAGACACTCTGCTGCACCTTTCTGTAATTGTAGGTGACCGCAGACAGTGCCGCAGACAGGAGGCCTCTGATTGGTGAATTCTACATCCGCTCTACGCTATGCGTATTTCCTGTTTAGTACCTAACTGGCTTGTGAAGATGGACCAGCTAGAAGAGCAAGGTGCTCGAGAACACTGGGACCCTTTTTCCACCTGGTACCTCGTTCTTTTTCACCCTCATGTCCTTCCATTGTCACACAAACTTTCCCCCACTTCCTCACGGCATCGGCTGTATCTAGACCCACAGCCGGTTCGTGATTGTCCCTCTTGCATTGTGGCTTGGAATAAAATCAAAATCGTGCATAAATCAAAAATATCTGCGAAAAGCTCAGTGCAACACACTGCTGCGAGAGGATAACCAGCCCTTTGGACTGAACTAGCCAGGTACTAGTGACTTAAAAAGAATGAAAGCAGGAGCTGGTCAAAATTAAGAGTGATGTCAAAAAAAATAGACAGATATGGGGGCAATAGAGAAAGTGTGTACAGGATGCAGCCAGTGGACAAAATTAACCAAAATGTTTGGAGGTGCCAAGATCAGGGTGACTAGAGTCAGCCAGGTGTACAGCCCGACGCCCTGATGCAATCTTACGAGGGCCGATTATTTCAAACATGTTTGATTTTCTCCCGACCTTACGATTCCTGATCGGGAGATCGTGAGAGGCTGATCCCCATTCATTACACCTGTATACTACTAATTTGCTCCGCATATCCATCTGGAAACCTTCCGTAGAAGTAATTTTGGGAAGGGGCGAAAATACTGGTTAGCTGATTGGTGATAGACGGGCCAAATAAACCAAT
>NW_015154478.1:3425-5165 GCF_000732505.1 Cyprinodon variegatus | reverse complement strand
AATGTCATTGCACTCATAAGAATAATAATAAACAAAGACATTGTTGCATAAGTAAATGACATGCCGTGAACATGAATTTATCTTCATTTTATATTACTACTCATGTCAGTGTATGGTAATAAAACAGACAGATGGGCATTCGATTATTTGACCTGTCATGACCTTAGAGGCTCTAGCATCACATTATTTGGTAATGCTTTGGGGTAAAAGTAAGGATACCGACTCTTGAGACTTTGGAAGAGGCACCTCCTGGCTGGGTGTGGCATTTTTGGATCAATTGGAAAACACATAGTAGTTCTGGGCCATTAAGCTGTTCCAACTGCTATTGTCAGAAGACAGGCCTAAAACAAAGAAGATAAAGACTTCATCTGCAACTTCTGCTTACATAAAGGATTTTGTTAAACAATACTGGAATAAATTCTGTTAATACTTAAAGAGGTTTTCTTCTTTCTGTACACTTTCTGAGAATCATTTTTCCTTGGATTAGAACCAGTTGATCAAACAGATGATCGAACAACACCTAATAAAGTAGATTAAATAATAATAAATAGAATACATTTTACATGCATATGTACTGAACTTAGATCTGAAGTTGATAAAACTTCCCATATTCAGTGTCAACGTGCTGTTTGATGCCGTTTGAGCAAATTTCAAATCTTGAGAGAAGAAAAACAACTTCAATGAGGAAGAGTAAAGCTACTATGTTTATTTTAATCAAAACCAATAAACATAAAAAGTTTGTTTTATATAGCTCTGACACTCTGGATGGTTGCTGCTCCACCTTGAGTCACATCTGCAGCTTGACATTCATTATTATTCTAACATTAGGTAAGTTATGAGGAAATAACCATGTTAATATACGAGTAAAGACAATTAAGACTAACTTAAAATGAGTAAGTGCTGGTTGGGGAAAAAGAGAGAGGGTCTGATTTGCCACAGTTGTGTTTGCTGCTCCCAGCTTGCTAGGCTAATACTAAAAGCCTTCTATAAATGTGCCGAATATTAAACATCAATTACTTTTTAAGGTCATATGATGAGCAAATTTGGGAAACAAACCAGATGAAAGTTATTTTTTATCCAAGTTTAGACAGAGTAACAAACCTGTTATTTGCCTCCATGTGTACTTGATAGTGTACTGTATGCTGCTATTTACTGTTCTTGGAAACATTTCAAAAATAAAAGTCCCAAAATAGTGATTATTGGATGCTCACAACCCATGATATTTAAAAAAAAAAAAAATCATTAGAGGAAGTTCCCATGAAATTATAACAATAAAATTTGTCATATTTAGCATCTCATACATGATTCCAAAACACATGAAAATGGTGGAAAGTGATTTTAAGAAATAATTTTAAAATAATTTCAAAGAGCTGGACAAGGCTGGATAGTTGCATAACATAATATTTTGACACTTTGAATAATGAAAGACTACAAATAAGTATTTTTTTAAATAAAAATCAGGCTATCTAGACAAGGTTTTACATAAATCTTATATTTTTATGGATTTAAACCCTTTTAAAGCTGTAATAGAGGCATTTGAAAAAAAAACAAAAAAACTTCTACCATCTGTCATGATTGGTTTAATGAATGAAAACCCACATGCAGAACACTAACGGAGACAGAGGAAAGTTTAACAATGTTTATTTGGGAAACATACACAGAGTTAATCAGGAACTGGTTCTGGTGCAGGTCCGGGACTGGTTACTCTTATATCTGGAGAGATGAGAGTTTGGTTAGCCA
>NW_015154478.1:0-1730 GCF_000732505.1 Cyprinodon variegatus | reverse complement strand
GCCAGCTGCAGCAGACAAGCCTTTGTGACTGGTGATTGCTATCCCATCCGAGAAAACAAGTCCTCATACCAGTACCATCCTAACTATTTCTGTCACACATTTCCCCAGGAAAAAATAACCAGATTAGAGGCAAATATGTCAAAACTACTGATTATCTGCACTCAGTTTGCAAGCCAAGGTTAATATTATGAGTAATAGGAGGAAAAGAAGGTCTTGAACAATGTCAGTTTGTTTTCACAGGAATTATTTTTGTTCCTTGTTATTTTTTTTTTCTTTTTCTGAAAGACTTTTCAAATGTATGCAAATCATCTTGTCACCCTTTATGAGATGCAATTGCAATCCTTGCATTGTCCCACAAATTTGTTAGCATGATACAAAGTACAATACACATTATAAACAACAACAAAAATTGTTGTATGACTAAAGAAAATGGAAAATGTTAAGATTTATTAGCTTTTCTGCAAGAATGTTTTCAATAAACAAAATTGTTATCTCAAAGGCCCTATTGAGCATTTTCTGCATTAAAGCGTTAAAATAAATTTAGTTTTCTGACAAAGAAATTACTTTTTATTCAATTGTAATGTATGGCATTTGTAGATAAACTAAAGAATTTTACTTTAATCAAGAAAAAATACGGAGGGGTGCAAGCTTACAAGAAAATTTTAAAGTACAGGTTGTAGATTTGTGATCGGTTTCTCTCTGTTTTTAATTGTCGTCTTCTCTTGTTCTCCACTAACTGAAATATGAGGCTAAGATCACCCTTCTCTCACCTTGTAGCAAAAGTTTAGCATCCTAATCTCTACAACTAGGTAGAGAAACACATCCTATTAGAGCATCCACACAATAAATAATGGCAGGAGTTACAGAACTGTTTTCAAATAAAGTTGCCAAATGCCTGTCTATAATTTTCTTTTAATGTAGCTTCCTGAGAAAGCCCTTTCCTTGGTTTCCACTTTTCATAATTTTCCAGAATTAGAGTTTCATTGAACTTTCTGAGAAATGAATTGTGTAAGGATCAGGGTTTTCAAGAACCAAAATATCACACTGATGATGCAGAGTTATCAAAATTCATGTATCAGATATGACACACTTGGCTTTAAATGGTTTAAATCCAAAAGAATAGGCCCAGAAGAACATATGAACCAAGGAAAAGATAAAGATAACAAACAAGAACCGACTTCTCACAATGACCACATAGAGAAGTTTCTAAGCACTCAAGCAAACCTACAAAAAAAGGAAGGTGAGAGGAAACTAACAACAAGAAAGTAGCCTAGATCACTAATTTAAACCTACAAATTATAAGTACAACAAAAGTTATTAGTTATTATAAAAGTACAAAGCAACGAAATGAACTCTCTGAATTTAACCCACCCTTTGGGGAGCAGTGGGCTGCCATTGTGGGGGTGAGTCTGGAGTTAAGGGTCTTGCTCAAGGTCCCAGAGTATCAGTCCGTGGGAGTGGGGCATGCACTGAGAACCTCTGGATTCCAAAAGCAATGCCCTAACCACTAGGCCACACTCCCCCACAAATATGAAAGCTACTCATCCTGACAGCCAAATAGCCTTTAAACAGTTGAGCTTTAAGAACTTGACAACTTCTCCAGAGTGAGCTCACCCTTTTCCAGCAGCCTGATTGATGACTTTCTGATGTTTTCTCTCCAGAGCTAGTTTCTTCAACCTCAGCAAAAGAAATAAACAGTTAATCTACACAGAAATAGACAGAAATAGGGT
>NW_015154477.1:3330-5167 GCF_000732505.1 Cyprinodon variegatus | reverse complement strand
GGGCGCACCGCACATTTTGAGGGGGAAAAAAAAGACGTTTATATGCGCCTTATAGTCGTGAAAATACGGTAGTTAGATGGGATGATCTGCCAATGTATTTTATTTGCCTTTAAAATAAAGCTGCTTTCCCACTGAAGTTAGAAGGTTAACAAAGTTTTTTTTTTTTTAAAGGAGGGCTCACCCGCTCCTTTCCCATTTTGAGAAAAGGCTTGGTTTGACCCCCCCACTAGCAAGCTGCTTAGCCACATGCCCCCACCGCTACAGGCCTAGTGACGCCATCACCAGTGTTGATGTTAGCATTGATGATGTCATCAGTGTGACAGATATTAGCTAAATAAACAATGGAAAGCATCATAAGGAGCCAGGGTGTATTAAGTGTGCTGTTTTGTTCATCTGAATCACAGATCAGTTTGTCCCGTACAGTTTCCAAAACAGGTAACATGTCATTTCACAGGTCATCATAGGTTATCACAGGTCTTCCAAGTTCACCAAAACAGAGAACAATGGAATTTCAATGAAAAAGACCAAATAAAACACAGGAAATAAGCAGACCTATACAATGAGCATTAACAGAAAACAATAAAAAGAAATGAATGTTCAACAGGTTGTTAGATCAGACGAGGCTGGCTGATGTGACATATTCTGTATAATGCTACGTTCACACCGGACGCAGCAGCCGCAGCAAAATCGTATCTGCTGCCTCATTTTTACTGCTTGTACCAGCAAAGCTGCTCCAGCTGCGCGGTGCAAAAGTGTGTCTGACGCGCGTTGGGCGGAGCTTCACTATCCTTTCTCTGCCTTGCAGCTATATTTGCTGTGATCAGTGGGAATAAAGTAGTTTTAATATGTTTTTAAGTCGGAAAATCCACCTGAAAACGTAATCAGTGCAGTCAGTTCATCCAGATTATCATCCCACCTTCCAATACTATTTCTGTTGGAGCCGCTCAGACCCCCACATACCAGCGGTGCGCTGTCAGTAGGAATCCCATTCAACAGCAGCCTCTGGCCGGGTTGCCTCCTCGCGGTACACCGCGGCAGCTGGTAGGTGTTTTTCATTTAAATAATCTAAACTGCAGGCAGCAGGATAATAAAAGCAAACATATTCTGTCAGTAGGTTTCAGCATTTTAAGTTAATTTATGCGTCAATAAACTGTTGCAGAGGAGTGATCACAGCGCACTGATCATCAGCGATGTGTCTGTCTCTCTGCCAGCTCCCAGATCAGCTTCTCTGATTGGTTGATGCGGCGCGTCGAGCAGCAAAAGTTAAATTTTTCCATCTCGAGCAGTAGCGCATTTGCGGCGCGTCAGATGCTTAAATGCGCCCGACGCGCTGCTTCAGCTGCTCAAAAGGCGCTGCGGGAACTTTTGCTGCACCTTGATGCGCGTCAACCATTGATTTTGCATGTAAACTCGCTGCTTCTGCTGCGCCTGCTGTGTCCGGTGTGAACGCAGCATTAGAAAGCTTTGCTTAAGATATTATGTAATTTAGTGGGTCGACGAGGGTCTCTTGTTCCCACTGTATGCCAATTTTAAAATGACTCGGCCAGCGACGCCGGTCAGTGAGCCGTTCCCACTGCAACTAAAAGGTGATAGTTCCCAGTTTCGGAACAATCAAGATATTATGCATTTAAAATAAGATCTGGAAGAATTTTCAAAATCATCTCATTTTATGATGATTTTTTCTGTTCAAATCAAGGGTAAATAAACTAGTTTAAAGAAAAACAATGACATTTTTTTTTTCAATTTTTACAGTGTTATGGAGTCTGTGATGGGTTTTACTTGTGGCTGGTCTTCTATGATCCATCATCACAAACCTTTGCCTCTGTTCTCTTAGTGC
>NW_015154477.1:0-1377 GCF_000732505.1 Cyprinodon variegatus | reverse complement strand
GCAGAAGCTTGGTTTGGTGTAGAAGGCTTACAGTTGTACATGTTTGAGCCCTCGCCTCGCAACGCTGCCAGTTCTGTTAGCTCTACGACCGCAGAGACACAGACGTCCATCCCCGTGAACACTGGGATGGAACTCAATGGTAAAGGAAAAGATTATTATTTCAACCGTTGCGTATAATAGCTGCAATGTTTGATTTAAGATGCTATGACCGAAAAAATTTGATTGACAGATGACCGTTGATACATGATTGGCCAAATGTAGGCGTATAACTAACTGGCCTGCATAAAATAACAAGAGAGCAAAACCCCCCACAGATTTTAAGACAGGAATCTTTTTTGAATAGAAATTTTCTAACTTTTGGGACAATATCGTCTGATAAAAAGTATATTTATATACATGTTTAAGCCAGAATGACATTTGACACTTAAATATGACTACCCTACGACTTTAAGGCATAAGTTGGTGCCATGTGGCCCAGTTGTTCAGTAGGATAAACTCACAAATCAGAGGTATGGTTTCTTTGCGGTAATAGATTTAACCTTACACCTCTATTCTATACTGAAAGTGTGAAGAGATTTTCTTTTTGGTCTCTTTTTAAATGAAAAATAATTAAAAAAAATAGCTATCCTTGTTTTATGATGCATTTCAATGCTGAAATTTTTTTACAGGCCTTTTAGAATTTGTAGCACAGTGGTTTTAGTACATCAGGTGGTTTCTGATAGTTACAAGGTCGTTTAAAATTATTTTGAAAATTTTAGAGACATGTACTATATTAGAAAATCTAATTTGTATTTTTGAATGCTTAAGTATTTTAAATGCTTGTACTTTGAATACTTAAGTATTTTAAAAAGTGAGTTTTTTTGTTACTTTAACTAGAGTAGATATTTTAACCAGTAACTTCTACTTGTTAAGGAAAATCTGACTTTGATTATTACTGATGAGTACTTCTTCCACCACTGAACATGGGAGACCTAAGTTCCAATCCTGGTTGTTTCAGGATGGGCATAAAACAGCACTTAGTCTGCAAGCAAGTTGTAATGACTAAATATCAGTGCAGCTGGAAAGACAGACAAACTACGTATATAAATGAGAAACTGCTTTTTTATTGATGAAAATCTTGCATTTTGTCTTAAAACTTTTGTTAGTGGTATAGTTCTAACTATTAAAACTTAATTTCATTGTGTAATGTCTAAGTTTTTTAATGAATATGTTTTGCTTCTCTGAGCAGAATAAGCCACAAACCTGAACAAAAAGAGAAATTCCTGCAGACAACAAAATGGCTCTGGAACAAGTAAGTCAATCCAGTTTTTAACTTTTTTTTATGAAGAATCAAGATTTTAGGCACAATGAGGCATCTAAAGAAGTACTATATGCAGT
>NW_015154476.1:3374-5169 GCF_000732505.1 Cyprinodon variegatus | reverse complement strand
CAGTATTTATTAAGAATGATAATGCTTGGATGGAGCCAGTCTTTAGGTGTCGGATATCCTGTGGAAGTCTAAGTCCTTTTTTAAAATCCGGTCCAGATGCTCCAGATGGACTAATTGCTGCAGCTGATTAGAACCTGCAAGCAGCAGGAAATAATGAGGCTGTTCTGATCTGATTGAACAGGAAAACAAGCTGCAGCCACCATGACTCGCTCCCTGGAGCTTTTTAAGAGTCAAATCTGCTGTAATTGTGGCAGTTTAGACAATGCAAACTACTGCAAATGTTTAATTTGCATCTCCTCTGGCTTTGCTCTCCGCCCTTCAGGAACACATAATTCCTCTCATATGACACCATCCTGTATTTGATCTCATGCACATCCTGCTGCACTTTCCCACAACAGCTGCTTGGTCCCTGCTAAGCCATAAATGATGGTGACAAACCTGGGACTGATTTGGCAATAAATGTAAAGGGATTATTCCCTAAAGTGATAAAAGATAGGACTGTAATAAAGAGCAGTGTGGAGAACAGCCTTGGAGCTAGCTTAGCATCAGGTGTTGCTTCATGCTGCACTCTGTGTTTAACCAGGGAGCAGCGCCAAAACAGCCATTAGTGTCAGTTGATCAGAAACGTGTGGTTTTATGGACAGACGGGATGTAATGATGGAGCGTTTTCTCTGTAGGAATGTCTCTGTGGCTGAACGATGGAGAGGTGCTGGTGGGCCAAGGCAGCGGCGAGGCGGTCCCATTGAGTCCCAGACTGCGGAGCCTCCCCTCTGGCAGTCCCAGGCCGGCTCAGAGACGCAGTCCTCTGGCTTCACCGTCCGCCATGCAGCTGAGCCCGCAGGCGGAGACCCTGGGGAAGGCCAGAGAGCTGTTTGTCCTGTGTGACAAAGAAGGAAAGGGGTTCATCACAAAGCGAGACATGCAGGTAGGGCAGCTCGTTAGCTAGAATATTAATGTTTCATCTCATTGTAAAGTGTTGAGCTGAATGTCTTTCTGTGCTCAGAGGCTTGAGGGCGAGCTGCCGCTGTCCCCCGAACAGCTGGAGACGGTGTTTGAAAGTTTGGACCGAGAGAACAACGGATTCCTCACTCCTGCTGAGTTTAAAGCAGGACTTGGTGAGCGAGCCGATAGCAAACCAAGAAAACTCTTTTTTATTGGCTCCCCAGGTCCAGCTTTCCGTTAAGCTTCCTGGACACCAGAAGCTGATGAGTTGTTGTTTTTTTCTCTACAGAACATCCCCACAGCTGAATCCAGAAAAAATAGTTCAAGAGAGTAAAAAACATAAAAACTCCACCCTGAGTTTGGCCTGTTGGGCCTTAAATTAAAGATGTGCTTCATACTTTAAAGCGGAGGTCTTCAACAGGGGGTCCGCGACCCCTAGGGGGTCCACGGAGGTTCTGCATGGGGGTCGCGAAAGTTTAGCTTGATTAGACTTTTTTTTTTATATTCCCTCCTGCAATTTTTTCCAATAATTGAAATGTCTTTAAATCCACATTAACATGAATCCAACAGACTGTAGTAAACAGATAAATGGAGGCAGAAGATGTCTTTCAGTCATCAGTGCTCACATTCAGAGACACACTGAAAAAACTGTTCATCTAATTTAGTAATTACTTCTTAAAATAAGTGGATTTCTTCTTAAATTGAGCAGACACTTTGCCAATGGAATAAGACCGTTAACATTTAAAATAAGAAAAAACAACTGAAGTCTCTTATTTCAAGGATATAATATCTAATTATCTTATTTCAAGGGTAAAAATGCTCATTTAATTCGCAGATCATCTTATTTTCCGGC